>NW_003302710.1:3089-5731 GCF_000142945.1 Phytophthora infestans T30-4 | reverse complement strand
CAACGAAAGCTGCATGTTTTGCAAAAGTAGACGGCAAATCCTTCATAAAATAAGCAAAGCTTGTTGGTTTTAAACACGTCATGTGGAATTTCTCTGGCTCGAGGGAAATGGCCCTTTAAATTCTGGGCGAATGGCGTTGCAAATAAATTTCACCTTTGCTCAAAATACTTCGGCATATTTATCGTATTTTCTCCAATCAGCAGCCAAGCGCAAAACGACGTTAAACACGTAGGAAGTGTTGGTTTTGCTTTTGATGGCTAGTGAGCCATTGTAATCCCCTTCCAACGTGATAGACGCTAGTGTGGTAAATGTCAGCAAAACCAGCAAATTGTGTTGGTTTACGAAAATGTTAGTTTTTTTGTATGGAGTCCAAGCTACTTGACCTACTATAGGAAGCAAAAGGGTAAATGAATCAAGCACCTTCCACCGTATTTATGTCGCGAATTGGCCTACCTCGACGTGACATAATACTGCTACAGCTACAAATAATTGCTCTTGACCAGAATCTTTTTATAAGGTTCTCGTTCTGACTGAATCAACTTTTGCTAAAAAAAAATACTTTTTTTATCCTAAATCTTTATGCACTTTGCGCGGTTAAGTTAACATCACAGAGATCCATTACTTGACCACTATTCCAACTCGACGCCAAGTTCTGAGCATAATATCGTCTGAGAACTGTGACCATCCGGACCTACTGTCCGGGAGCCTCAATAACAGTCGACAGCGTCCTTCCGAGATGAAATGGTGGGGCTTTGCGTGTAAAATGGTGCTTTCGCTTAGGAAATTGTTGTGGGGATTAAAAATCCAGACTTATCGACGGTCATATTATAAATTTATGTGTCGCAAAAGAGAAACAGCTTTTAAGAAACTGTCATTACCTGGCGCTTTTGGCGATTTTCGATAGCGCATAATTATTATTTGTGCTCTACTAGTTGCCTACGTATAATCTACAAGCTCGTCAACAGCGTAGATGGTGTGCTTGTCTACTTGCACTCTGGCGCTTAGTCCGTCATAGGAAGAGGTTCCGACCGCCTGGGCCATTTAGAAGGGGACCCATTCGGCGGATGGTGATCACTTGACGTCTGTCCGACCGAATAACATACAGTGTAGCGATTCCTTGGTTCGGTTGGTTCGGTTGGTTTTGTGAAAGCCGTGCTGCCGCCGCTTGCAGAAAGTCGCCCTGTAAGGAAGGTCAGACGTCGGGTTACCTCGAGATGCGTAAACTCGTCGACGGACTGCAGAATTATGTTGTCCGTCCACCTATCTGAGGTTGTAGCATAGGTCGCGTGTAAAAGTCGTCATGATGATGTTTGGCGGCTGCGCTGACATCCAGTGAGGAGGGACATTATTGGCGACATCCAGATGGCTGGCGGCGTCAACAGAAAGTCGCAATATGTTGAGATGCCACATAATTAATAGAATAGGATCGACGGGACGTGCTCTCTGCTATCATAATAGCATTATTGATCATAAAATAATTCAGACCGTAGCCGGGCAGTACATACCGCCACAATGCCGACCTGAGGTGGAGGAGCATCGCCTACCGTGGTAGCAGTCCGCGACAGGCGCCTGCTACGGAGTCAAAATGATGAGATCGCGGCGGAGTTGCGGAACGCTTTCGTGCTGGTTCAATTTAGGGAAAAATGAGAAAGTCGAAGAAAACCAAACAATTCTGCCTTACCCATGCTTAGATTTGCGCTCGGCGTTGCAGATTCAGGAATGAACGCCTGCACTCGAAGACGGAGTAGCACTTTCTCAATCTGATAAAAGAAAAGTGACACCGCCCAAGATGTTGAACCCTCGGTCATGTGATGTACGGAGACGCCAAGGTGCAAGGGACTCAACGGCGTCCCTTCCGAACTTTCAACGGGTATTGGATACGGCCCGTATGTCACTGAATCCAGGCTGTCCTTATTATTAATAATGGACTGGCCGGATTTGCATTCAGCGGACCATCTACGGTACGAACCCTCAGTGGCGGTTGGGATGAGTTTGCGGAAGACTCAGCGACCCTTGGAAGGCACGTACACCATCTGGGACAGGGCGCGGACCGTTAAAGATGCTCATGCGACGGTGCAGACGACGCTTGGCATGCAAGAAGATCCATAACGGATCATTGTTCACTTGATATTTGTATATTTGATTAGGACTTTTTATTAGGAATAGACCCAAAAGGGTAAGCTTAAATACAGAACAGAATTTCCACTCAAGCACACAGAGCGACGTCCGGCTTCAACGTAAGCGTCAGGCCAAGCTTGTTTGAGTGTGTTATGCCTGTCGGTGAACTCGAAGCTTTGTAGCGAGGGTTCATCCGGCAAGGCCAAGAGACTTTGTGTTTTGGCCGATTACTATCGGGAGGTTTTACGTGACGGCTTATTGTTGCCTATTTGCACGACTGGGAGTGCTAGTATTGCATCCCTTTTATTCTTCCAACCGAGTGCTGAACACTCGGTGATCTCGTAAAAGGCTTACCCGTACCTGGTACCCTTCCGCTGTTGGGACCACGAGGATTCAAAACATCTGCTAGCTTTGCTCGTGCTAGTAGCGTGTTATTATTGTTAGCACCACGTCCTTCTCGTACTGCTAGCGTTACATGCCCGAGCTGCGTGACTGCTAAGTCGACAGCACCAACTGCACTGCCG
>NW_003302710.1:0-2989 GCF_000142945.1 Phytophthora infestans T30-4 | reverse complement strand
GTTGGCAGTCAGCTTCCAAGTACTCCCGGAGAGTCACTGACCGCAGCACTTCGTTTGCATTTCTAAATTTGCCACTTCTCCGCCATCCTGCCGACACGCCGCAATACCTGCCATGCTCGCCAATCTCGTCGATACGACTCAGAAAACTCAGCCTTTCTCACCAAGGCAAATTGCCGCCTTCTTCTTCAAGCCCGTGCTGGACGAAGAAGGCGACATTACAGGCTACCATGCCTGCAAGGCCTGTGGCAAACGGCGTAAACACGCTCCTCGGAGCGGCTACACTAACCTAGTGACGCACGTTCGCGCGTCGCACCCAAGGGTTCGCAGAGCCGAGAAGAGCTGTGTGTAAAACAAAAAAAAAACCCCCCCCTTTTTCTCCCAAAAGTGAAAAAAAATGTGTTCCCGCGGGGGGGACCCCCAAGAGCCCCCCAACCTTCTAACCCGCGTTTGTAAAAAGGGGTTGTTTCCGCGAACAAATGTGCGCCCTCCATTTCGCCCGAACGGATGGAAAGCCCGTAATACACAATCCACGATCTTAGATGAATAATTCTAACTGGTTGACGATCACTGCGCCTTTGTGAATTGTGCAACTGAAACTCCCAGGTGAACGGCATGTGAGAGTGCCGATGAGTTTGGGCTTATGCTCGATGGCTGGAGCCACGGAACGGAACACTTCCTGGCTGTCTACGCTTGTTACGATGAACCCAACGGGCCATGCTACCCCCTTTTATCAATGGCTCCAATAATGGAGGAACCGGACGATCAGCTGTCCGCGGATGGGCATTTGCTTGCTATTGAGCGTTTTTTACCCTTTTTTGGGAAATCTATTGAGGGGTGTAAGTTCCTCGTTGGGGACAACTGCTCGGTTAACAAGCGCCTTGCCAACATCATGGGCGTCCCGCTAGTCGGATGCGCCAGCCACCGACTTAAACTCGCGGTTCGAGATTACCTGGCTCCGCACGAACCCGCACTAGAGGAGGTTCAGCATTTAATGCGCAAGCTACGTACCCTCAAGCAAGCCGCAAGTTGGAGGTAACGTGATCTGTATTTTTGTATCCAATTACATTTGTGTTAGAGTATAATTGGTGAAATACCTATTTTTGGGTTCGGGAATTTTTTTGTGGTAACAGATTCAAAAACGCCGCTGGTTGTACATATTATGCGTCAGGACACGCGCTGGGCCTCGACATTCTCGATGCTGAAGCGCTACTTCAGGCTGAGGGAGTTCCTCTCAGCTGACGACGACGAGCTGGCCGACATGTTGCCATCCCGGACGACACACCGCCAGCTAGAGGAGCTCTTGTCCAAGCTTCGATGCGTTGAGTCCGTTTCCAAGATGCTACAGTCCGACGGACTTACTCTGTTGGATGCCAGGGATCTTTTTGATGGTCTGTTGGAGATTCGTCCTTCAATGAGCAAGTACCTTGGTAAGTGTTTTTTATTTGAAATGTTTTGGATTCTTGTATTAATTTTTTTATGTCTAGCTCCAGATGCAGGTATCATTCACGCGCAGGCTTTTGAGGCAGCTGTGGTCAAGGTATTGGCTGGGAAAACGGTTGAGTTGACGGCAATGGAGATAACGGTATTGGAGCCATTCCGTCAGCTCGAAGCGGCAGCAACGAGCGCGTCACCAGCGTCTCCACCGGATGCGGATGGCTTTGCTCGCCAGATTCTAAAGCGCCGCAAGATTTCCGCGGAGCCTGTCAGGTACAAGCTGTTAAGTGCCATCCCTCCGACGTCAAACATCGTGGAGAGGCTCTTCAGCGTGGCTCGAGCGGTCTTGCGTCTCGAGCGTCACCGGGATGTCGCCTTTGACCTTAGAAATGATCTTATTTCTGAAGGTCAACGCGAGTTTCTGGAACGTAGCTACTGTGGACTCTTGTTTATCGACGGCTGTGTAGGTCAACTAACACGATTGTAGTAATAATTTACTGCACGTTTCCAAGTATTCCAGTTATTTATTTACCTCAATCTGAAGCATCAATGAAATCTGTATTTTCTAGTAGATTCGCCAGAGCGATTTTATTTTATTTTGGGGATCCCTGCTACGAATGGCACTCTCAACGTGTGGGTTCTTGGTGAGGTTAAGGAAGAATCAGCTCAGTGTTTGCGCTGTCGTGTCTCGTCCAGCGATTAAGAAGGTCACGACGATATCGCGCAGATACATCGGATCGGTTTGTGCGCTTCCAGAGTTTCCAACACTATTCAAGAAAAGTGACACAATATCTCGACTGTCATTGGTATCGTCGTTGTTGTTGGACGAGCGCCGTGCTAGAGCCTTCTCGACGATACCCAGAACGGTGGAATTGACCACCTCAATGTCGTTTTTAGCTTGCCTTCCTCACCCACACCCAACCACCGTTGCGTTTTCCAGAACCAACCCGGACGCACAAAGCGCAACAGCAGCGCTCGTTGTGCATGGTCGAACGCCTTTTGGAACGGATGTTCCTCATCTGAATCCAGACAACCCATTCGAACTCCAAAACCGATCTCGGCAAATGCCTCGAACGTAAACCGGTTGAGGCAGCTCCAACCTTTTAAATTTGCAAAAAGTCCCGAGGTTCTTTTCCACGTTTCCACTGTGGCCGCTTTGTGCCCGAAAATATATTTTCTTCCACACAAAACCACGGGGCGGCCCGTTGTGGGGAAAAGGGGGTTGTTCCCCGCGGTGTTTTCTCCAAGTTCCCCAAGAAGGTACCCCTCTGGTGTGACATTCCCCTCGACAAAACGCCCATAACTTTAATCCGCACTGTACATCCCTTGGGAGTATGAATGCCTTTAAGGACATCTTCGACGCTTCGGGGTCGATACACGAGTTCGTCGGGCATGCCCGATGGAGCGAAAGAGAATAGGTTCTCCATTGAATATACTGCAGATCTCCACGGTTCGGTCGTGCATGTCGCCGTCGCGAGCAGCTCGAATCATATCGAGCGTGTTTTCCAGAGTGGAAGCGTCGTATCGGGGCGGTGGGTCTACGGAGCTCTGACTG
>NW_003302709.1:6571-7484 GCF_000142945.1 Phytophthora infestans T30-4 | reverse complement strand
TCATGTGTTTCCCAGTTTACATATGGGGATTTGCACAAAGCTAATACATTATCCGAAGGCGGCATCGTTTTAATATTTTATACTTTTTCATAATGCATTGATATTTGAGTACTAAACGGAGGGCAGGGTGCTTAGCGTACACGTAAGCATGCGTGTTTCCGAGGACATGGTTTAAGTATACTAAATACTCTGTACTCAGTAGGATCTGCGAGTTACACTGACTAAAATGATAATTTCAATTTTTTTATTGTAAAGATATTAACATTATTAATAATAAGTTATCTGAGTGGGTTTCTGGTATTGCTAAATCGTACATGTTACATGTACAGCAGTAGCCGGTCGTGTGGGCTTGCCGTAAGAACAAAGCTGTGCTTATAAACGTTGTCACTAGATCCACAAAGATAGATAGTTTAGATTGACGTGGAAAAGAAGTAATATGTGCTGATGACAATTACTACTGTATTGTTTCCTAAGCGTTTATTTAGACAGCAAGATTCTGATACTTCTTAATAGGCAGACGCGTTGCCGACAAGGCGTAGAATAAGGTTTTACATGCAGCGGTAAGATAACAACACAACATGAGAGGTGTAAATTATGGTTATTATAAGTAGGCCCGTAAAGAAACGTTAATCAACTTAGAGCCTAATCTACGTTTAACCATCCTGGGAATCATCGTTTAAGTATCAAATAAAAATACCCGCCGTCAACAAAAGGCGTCGTGCGACGCATCGTTTATATCCAAAGGCTACAGTATAACCATAACAGGCACAGATTCGAGTGTCTAATGACTGATTCTGAATCAGCACAAAATGAACACACTTCAATGCATAAGAAAATGCTACAGCCTGAATATTTTTATTAAATATTCAAACTGTACACTTTTAATTTTCTTTTCAAAGTAGCGAGTTTGGTA
>NW_003302709.1:0-4698 GCF_000142945.1 Phytophthora infestans T30-4 | reverse complement strand
CCTCGTCCTCGTCAACAGAGCCGTGTTAGTGCTCCGAGCGACGCTGAAGCTACCCAACCCACGATGCGAACAAATACAAGATCGCAAGCGTCAAGAGAAGGGGCCAGTGCCAATGCACAGGCTGAGTCAGCCTCCCCTGCTACTGATGCTGCTCAGGATGCGGCTGGACCTGAGACCATGTCCATGCAGCAGCTGCTCGTATACATTACGCAGCAGCAACAGCAGTATCAAGCTCAGATGCAAGCGCAAATGCAAGCCCAAATGCAACAAGCTAATGCGAGATTCGAATATCTCGTTGCCGCTAGGGGTGAGCAGAAGAAGAAGGACCCTCCGATGTATGAAGGAAAGTATGGTGAAGACATGGAATTGTGGATATTTGCCACCGAGCAGTACTACGCAAGCAGACGTGAGTTAATGGAGGCAGAATCGTCAGGAGTCGTGACCATAATCTCCAGCAATTTAGGCAAGTCAGTGTTGAACTGGTATCGCGCTTTTATAACCGAATGTGACAGAGCGAGTGTAAACCCCACGTGGTCGTTGTTTAAGCAACAGCTGCGCACGAGCTTTCGACCAAAGGACTTCGAGTATGATCTTCGCGAGAGAATGTTTTGTCTCAAACAGACCGAGACTATTCACGAGTATGTCTCCAAGTTTCAAGGCTTGATGTCGCAGACAGAATTGAGGATCAGTGAGTTGGAGAAACGATTCTTTTTTCAAAACAGGTTACGTGAAGAATCAGCACAGAAGATCAAGGAAGAGAGTTCATCAACGCTACAAGAAGCCATTGAAATTGCTTCGAACTTCGAGTTTGCGCACTACTCCGGGAAACCTCCTCGAGCACCTTCGAAGCCTTCAAAAGGGTCGTCGGACCCGGGGCATCATCCGCCTAAATCGAAACAGCAGAGCAACAAGCGTTACATAAAAGAAAAAGGGCAAGATCGATGATTGGAAGAAGACAGCTACGTGCAGAAATTGTGACAAGGTTTGTCACATTTCTCCAGATTGTACTCAGCCAAAACGTACGGAAGCAAACCGGTACATGCAGGGCGCAGTGTATGCGATCCTAGAGGCTGAAGCTCGAGCATTCAAGACGGAAGACCAAGAGAGGCCCGTCACGATATTCATTGACAACGGCAGTAGCCTGAACGGCGTAACTGAGGAGTTAGTGATGAAGCTTGAGTTGGATGTCACTGAAGGTGATATGATGCAAGTTGATCTCGGTTATGATCAGATTGTGCATCGTCCACGTCGGACTGTAAAAAATGTCTCTGCAGCTACCAGGATTTCCCTTGACAACGGGAACATTCCAAGTCATGCCTGTTCCTGAGGGAAAGGACATAGTTTTAGGCATGATGTGGCTGAGGGAGCAGAACCCTGACATCCACTGGAGTACTGGACAGATTGCACCTCGCATCAACGTGGAGAACACGCAGACTCTGAAGTTGAGACTGCAGAAGACACGTCCAGCCCGTTGGGTGGCAGGACAACGCCGCGCCAGAATTGCGCAGAGCCGTGAGATCTACAACTACTATCGGCAGCATGGCCACAACGGCCAGTTTGGACGAACGAAGGTTATTTCGTCCAATCAGTTCCAGCAAATGTTGCGTAGGGACAAGGACATCGAAGCTGGTGTTTGTTATCAATCCGCATGACTCGGAGAAGGCGGAACGCTTCAAGCGTCAAGGATGGGATGCTCTCAAGGACAATCCGGCGTACGATACGCTACGTAAGTATGCGGATACGGCTTTTCGCACGGAACTTCCGAATGAGACACCCCCAGTACGTGAACAGATTGAGCATGAGATTCTGCTCAAGCCTGATACTTCGCATAGTTCGGTGAAACAATGGCGCCAAAGTCCTGAGAAAAAAAGAATCAGAAGAAAACGATACAGGAATGGACCAAAGAGATGGTTCAAGCTGGCATCATTCGACCGAGTACGTCAGCGTTTTGTGCACCGACTTTCTGTGTGAAGATTATCACAGATTGGCCTGTTCCCAAGACAAAGAAGCAAATGGAAAGCTTTCTGGGGACAACTGTCTACGTTTCTCAATTTTGCAAGGATTTCGCTCAGTTTGCAGGTCCTTTGCCCGAATGTATCAAGGGAAAACGCTCTAGAGATGCGATCGAACTCAATGAGGACCAGCTGCGGTGTTTTGATGAGCTAAAGAAACGCTTGTCATCACCACCGGTTCTCCGTCTTGCTGATGTCACCAAGCCTTTCGGTATTCGAATGGACGCCTCAAATTTCGCAGTTGGGGGAGTCTTATTTCAAAAGGAGGGAGAGTTGGAACATCCAATTGCCTTTACTGGCCGGAAGAGGAAACCTGCAGGGCTGCACTACCCAGTACGCGAACAAGAGCTTCTCGCAATCATGCATGCTCTGAAGACATGGCGTGTATATCTGCTAGACAAGCCCTTTCTTGTCGAAACCGATCATAAGAGCATCAAGATGATTCTTACGCAGAAGACAGCGAATAGACGCATTGCACGGTGGTTCAATGAGCTCGCGGAGTTTCGACCTATGTTCAAGTGGATCCCAGGAGAAACAAATGTAGTCGCAGACGCATTATTCCAGAAAACCCGGAATTTGCGAGCATAGGGCTGCCCAAATTAAGCCCTTCGGGAATTTTTTGGTTTGGGGTTCAAAAAACCGGGAGTTGTGGGCACACCCGGGGTAGGGAAACAACGTGACTGTGGCACAGTCCGCAAAGAAGATGTATTCGTGGAACAAGAACTTGCAGGGAATTGTCAAGAAGCTTAAGCTTGGAGACAACGTTCCGCATTACTCGCTCAGTGATGGTGTTTTATACTACCAGACCGGTGAAGATGAAAGTCCGCGACTGTATATTCCGGATGACGAAGATCTGAGAAACCGTGTCATTTGCGAGAACCACGATGCCGTAACGGCAGGCCATCCTGGATCGTACAAGACTTACGTCGCAGTACGAGAGAAGTATTATTGGCCGAAGATGATGAAGTATATCCAGCGTTATTGCAACACTTGTGAAATGTGTCAGCGCAACAAGGCGAGACAAGTGAAACCGCCGGGATTACTTCAACCGCTGGAAGTACCAAGAGGTAGATGGATCGACATTTCGATGGATTTCATTGTGTCCTTACCTCCCAGCAAGGATGGTTGTAATGCCATCGTGGTCATCGTGGATCGATTTACCAAGCGTGCAAAGTTCATTGCAACGCAGACGACAGATAGCGCCGAAGATACCGCGCATGTCTTCATGAAGAACTATGTAAAAGACCATGGCCTTCCGAAGACGATTGTGTCTGATCGTGACTCCAAATTTACGTCCAAGTTTTGGCAGGCTGTTATATCTGCTATGGGAACGCAGCATAACCTGTCATCGGCATTTAGACCGCAGACGGATGGACAAACGGAACGTACGAACCGTTTTATCGGGGATTATCTTCGTGAAGTCGTAAACCAGCCCAGAACGATTGGGATGAGTTTCTTCATATGGCAGAGTTTGCCTACAGTCGACGTGTGCATTCGACGATCGGAATGGCACCGTTTGAAGCGGATCTTGGGTATATTCCGTACATGCCCGACGAGGTTTCGTTAGATCCGGAATTCAACAAGTTGGAGAAAGCAGCAAACGAGCTCTTACTCCGGCAAGAGGTCTTCTCAAGGTAGCACAAGACGGTATGAGTGAAGCCCAAGAACGCATGAAACACTATTACGACAGGAACAGACTTGTCCAAGACTTCGAGACTGGTGATATGGTGTTACTTGACGGAAAGAACATGGACATCCGCCACAAAGGGTATGCACAGTCGAAGAAGTTAGCTCCGAGATTTATTGGACCTTTCCCGATACTAAAGAAGGTGTCTCGAGACTCGTATGAGTTAGGACTTTCGCAAGGATTGAAGCTGCATCCGGTGTTCCATACGTCACTATTGAAGCCGTACCGCAAAGACCACAAGCGGAGGCAAAAGGTGAATAAGGTTATGTTAGCCAATGGTACCGAGGGACAACACGTTGAAGCCGTCATTAGACATCGCAAGTACAAGAGATAACCGCAGTACAAGATCTGGTGGCTTGGTGAAACCAAGAAGGAAGCCACTTGGGAGCCCGTAGAGAATCTAACGCAAATTCCTGGACTCATCGACCTCTACTGGAAGTCAAAGAAGAAAGAGAACCCTTTTCTCTAGGAGAGGCTCTTCTTCGAAGGGAGGTCATGTGACGTGGTGGTCATTAGCCAATGGCATGGTAGTGACCAGCCACGTCAATTATTTGAGTTCAGCTGGTCAAATTATTCTGATCAGCGTAAACTTAAGATTGCGTGTCTTTACATCATACTACAATCCTATTGGTCCAAAATCCCATGGATTTGCAACAATCAAGCTTCCAACCGGAAATTGTGATTATGGGACGCTGTGCGAAATTTCCGACCAAGATAAGAATTAGGATTCATAACCTTTCATTGGTAGTTACAGAGAAAATCAGGATCTGAGAAAGATAGGTTTTAGGATGGACCTGGATATGTGCGTGAATATCCGGTTGTCAAGAACTACTGATTGTGCGGCAGCTACTAGCTTGCCGCCGCCAACTCTGTGGTAACTGATTAATCACTTCTCAATTTGCTTTCAAACAGCAACTCCTCTCCTCCCCTACAACTGTCTACGGTGCCGTACTCGCCGTCTACGCTCCTACGCTTCCTCGCTACTTACGTGACAGGGGC
>NW_003302708.1:3765-6413 GCF_000142945.1 Phytophthora infestans T30-4 | reverse complement strand
GGACCGCGCGTCCGAAGAGAGACTTTGACTTATGCACCCACTCTACCGTCGAGAATCGTGTATAGACATGTAGCGTCTTTCCTGCCAGCTGGACGTAACAGATCTTCAACAGCAGAAGTAACGCCAAAACTTCCTTCTCAGCAGGATGGTAGTTCATCTCGGCCTCCTTGAGCACTCGACCGAGGAACCGTACGGGGTGTAACTTGCCTTCATGTTCTTGCATTAGCGTAGTGCCCAACGCCCATTCATTCGCAAAGAGCATGACGTGAACTGCCTTCGACCGATCGAAGTGCCTGAGGATGGGTGAATGTGAAACACTCGCCTTCAATTTCTCGAAGGAACGACGTGCCACAGAAAGGCCACCTTCAACGACAAAGTCTAGAATCTTCGTTGGACAGCTCTCGTCGCTCTTCATGCTGTTCTTGAGCTTTTGAGACCCACTCCGAGTGTTCATCTGCAAACCTGACGCGTTTCTTGGCTTTCGTCTGTCGCCTAGTCATCACTGCAATATTACCAAATCGTACTCTGGTGAGCTGTAATCAACCACGAAATTTTCGAAAGTTTTCCACTTTGAAGACTCGCTGCCTGACAGTACATGTGCTTGACGCTCTGCTCCTCGTGACGAAACCTTTACCGAGTCTTCATTCGGCTCGTAGATCATTTCCTGGATGCGATTCAGCGACGCCAATTCCGACTTGCGAGTTTCAGACAAGATGACACGACTGACCTTTGATTCCAGCGCTTCAGTGACTAACGAATCCGCGGCAGCGTTGTATTCTCGTACAGCGTGAAGATATTTAACTGATCGAAGCTTGGCCGTGAGTTCCTTGTGAGTATTCAGCAGCGCTAGCAAAGTTTCCTTCCTGCATGCGATCACCCCTAGTGATTGTTGAATCGCGAGCCTTGAGTCCCCAACGATGACTAAATCCTCGGCACCGTGCGCAATAGCAGCCTTGACACCGTTTATCATACCTGTATACTCTGCTTCATTCACCGTGGTGGCCGAGAGGTAAGCGTTTGCAGCAATCACTATCTTCCACTTAGGAAGGCTCCACAGCACCCATGAACAACTCCCGTAGCCACCGTACTTCTCTGTCATCGCTGATCCGGCAAAAGACAAAACGAATCCGCTGTAACTACGGGGAAGCCTGGCGTACAGCAACGCGGGGTCCATTCGAATAGTCGGAGAGCCCTTGTTTGGAGGTGCCACCGGCGCGAGCGAGTCTTCCAGGTCGACGAAGCTCGTGATGCTTGACTGCAGTAGCTGCGCGAAAGCGACATCCTTCTCCTTCACGCGCTGCACCTTCAGGTGCCACTGCGATAGCAGCACTGCGAACAGGACCGCGCGTCCGAAGAGAGACTTCGACTTGTGCACCCACTCTAACGTCGAGAATCGTGTATAGACATGTGGTGAAGTGCTTTCTCAGAAATAAGAGAATGGTCCTGACGCGGGGTCACTATCCCGAATCAGTGACAATTTCAAGTGATTATAGAGGATTTGGGTTGTTTGGCACGGGTGCAAGTTGCCTGTGGTGGATTAGCCATGGCGAGCAGCACCCCGTATGGAATGACGATGGATCTGATATGAGCGATGCACGAGAAGGCAAGATCCACCAAGACTTACCTCGGATCCACCCTTACCTGGATTCACTAAGATGGATATGGGATATACTATACAAGAGTGGATCGAGTGTGGATCCTATGAAGGAAGGATGGTCGGTGCCCTCTGACGGTGGATCTAGTAGCCACGGCTAATGAAGAGTCAAGATCCACCGCGAGGTACCCCGGATCCCATACTTCCGAGTTCGTATCCAAGGAGGGAGGATCCCGCCTGGAGGGACCTGGATCCAGGGTATAGGGATGAGGGATACAGTGGATCTCGAACTTTCGTGGGACAACGGAGATCACAGATGGTTGCGAGATGATGTTGGATGATTGGAGAGCTCGGATCCACGGCGAGTGTACCATTACAGTGAGGTGGATCCAAGCGACCTGGATCCGGATGAGTGTACCCATAATAGGGTGACCATGATGATTACGTCATATATCCGGTGGATCTGAAGATAAACACAGCTGGGATGATGGGTCAAGGGAAGAAGGGACATGCAGCCGAGCCTGGTAAGGGATTTAGCAGATGAAAGACATAGAAGGTAGAAACCCAGGCAGGTATAGGCTTAAATATCAATACAGAACTCAATTTGCACAGTATCACGCAAGTGCCTTCCTGCCCTCAAGAACCGGAACTACATTTGGCCGTACGAGCTCGGAGAAGGTTGGGAATTGCGAATCTAGTGTTGGTAGTGATAACTGGATAATACATTGGCCAGATCCTACAACCTAGTGAGCTTTTCCTTTACTCGTGCAGATCCGACAGGTTAACCGAATTTACTACTTGGTCGGTTACACCCTAGAGGCTCTCAACTTTCAAGATCCCGTCACAGGAGACGGCAAGTACGACTTAAAGGACAACACAAAGGCAAGGGAACACACCCGCAAGGCAACCCTACGGCCAGATCCACGATCTAAGCCCCGGATCCATAAGCTCGAATATTCGCTTAGGATACGGAACCATCCACGGACGCAGAGTGAAGATTTTCCACTGCTGCTCCACCCCATCCCCACGTCTCGCCAAGACACTCAAGCTCACC
>NW_003302708.1:0-2958 GCF_000142945.1 Phytophthora infestans T30-4 | reverse complement strand
TGGGAGCCGTATTCTTCGCTGTCGATCATGACGTTAGGGTATCAGCGGGATTTGGACTTCGTGCGGTAATTGCGCCGCGCCGTGGAACAGGTCCAACCGGATCCCAGCTGGGATCATAAAGTCGGTCCCGAGTACCACGTCGACGCCCGCACTATGCGCCATTACCCACATCTCAAACTCGTACACCATCTCCCATCCGAGCGTAATCTTGACGCACGCTCGTCGCGTCGTAGACACCTTGCCTTCGTTAATTCCTTGGATGTCAATGCGGCGTCCGTGATCGGGTACATCTCGGAGTCGCAACTTCTTGGCAAAGGCGTCAGTGATCACACTAACGTTCG
This sequence comes from Phytophthora infestans T30-4, assembly GCF_000142945.1. Classification (NCBI taxonomy): domain Eukaryota; phylum Oomycota; class Peronosporomycetes; order Peronosporales; family Peronosporaceae; genus Phytophthora; species Phytophthora infestans. The sequence goes on along the minus strand of NW_003302708.1, from coordinate 2,617 downwards.
CTCCCGTGTCGAGGAGAATCCTCGTTCGCTGGTCTTTCTCCGCGCGCTTGCACCAGAGCTCTCATTCTGATCGTTGGTCGAATTTCTTGGCCGAGCACCACCCCTGTCTCTCGCCAGGGCTCACTTCATCATCTTGGAGTGACCCTTGGACTCGTCTCGCGCTGCACTCGAAACCACGCCGAACGAACCCTCGCTGGCGCCCTCATCAGCATCAGCACACTCCACTCTCTTCCCAACACCTCCACCGAGGATTCTACTCCTCTCCTTTTCATTTTCCGTCGCGTTCACACTTGTTACGTAAATATCAGGCCCATTCACTCTGCCCCATGAAAGCAAGGATACACTCTGCTTCCATTGAAGGCTCGGTTAACTGTGGCAGCCCGATAGGGACCAACCCAGTTGTAGTTGGCTGGCTGCCTAGCTTAAAATGACGTTCTTGAACAACGGCCTTGAGCTCTGGTGGGAGTTCCTCCTTCGTGCCTTTAGTACGCCCGAATTTGGCAAGGCCTTGGAAGTTGCGAAAAAGTTCGCATTGTCCAGCATCGTGGAGTTGTTTGCAGAACTTGCATCGCTTGTTACAGTGGTGGGCGGAGTGACTCATGCCACCGCACACCGCGCATGGTCCGTACTGTGAGCGTCGGTTGTCGCGGTTGAAGTCACGTCGACCGCGTTGGTCCTGATTGAACCCACGGTCACCACCTCGGCGATCTTGATTGAAGCCATTCTCGGGATCAGGCGTGTTTCCACGCGTCTGACGGCTGTCTGAACGTGCGTAAGTGCCTTCAGCAGCTGCACGGCGCTTATTTTCGTTAGCAGCGGCGAGGTATCGGTCATTTTCATCCAATGAGAAATCACCATCCGTATTATCGGGCTGAAAGTCGTTGTACTCGTCTTGGACATCGTTGTAAGCGTTCGGATCTTCGTTTGAATACTCGGTGCCCCCTTGAGCAGCTTCACGACCCTCTAATTCAGCTAGTAGGTCATCCACCGTGGCTTCAATGAGCGTCACTCTTGGTTTATTGCGGCTATCATCGCGGCGACCGTCATCACGCCGATTGTTGCGGGCGTACGCATCGTTGCGTCGTACATCACGACTCCTGAAGTATCGATACTCACTGTCACGCTTGGCCATTCTCTCCTTGCCCTTGAGAACATCTTCGATGATCTCTTCGAGCTCGTGAATGTCGGTGACTCGAGCGTGGTAAAGACTCTCCGCCAACTTGTCATCATCGCATGTTGCAAGGAACTGCTGTACGTGTTCTTTCGCGAGGCGCCAACTCTTCTCGACGTGTAGACGGGCGGTCCGAGCGTAGCCATTCAGCCTGTTTATGTAGTGGCAAAGATGTTCGTTACGTTCCCGCTTTGCAGAGTAGTAACGGGACAGTGCCGTCTGCGTGAGCTGCGAGCAGTAATAGCGGATGAACGCATCGCTCAACAGCTTCCATTTGCGCTTCGTCTTCTTCGGAAATTGACGGAGCCAATGGATGGCTCCGTTCCGGAGACTAAGCTCAAATGGAATGCACCTTTTGTCGGCGTCTGTGTGAGTTCCAGTCATTTCGTAGACAAACTCACGGAGCAACTGCATACCGTTCTCGCTCTTGTTACGAGAGCCTGAGAACGGCTTGATGCGATCCAATGATTGGTGCGACGCCATTTCAATCTTCAGCGCCGGGTCCGCGTCGTTTAGCGTTGCCAGCCCGTTCATCTGACGCATCAACTCGACTTGAGGATCTTCCTCGTCGAATGTACGCACCTAAATGTCATCGTCACTTGACGAACCATCGCTGTCAACTTGACGAAGTCCGGCACCACCTTTGGAAACTCGCGCACCGCCCCGGCGACCAAACGAACTCTCGTTACCAGCGTACACACGTTGCATACGGCTCTCCGAACGTGGCGCAACCATGTGCAAGGCTTGAAAGTACGGTGAAGCTTCGGTAGTGCCAAAGGCACCACGCTCAGCTCCACGCTTGGTCGGAGGAGTACGAACGAGTCGTTGGGGCGTCGGCGGCAGTGGAATCTTAGACGGATCTTCATCTTGAATCATCGGTCGACTCCCAGGGTGGTTTTCCGGAATTGATGCCAACAGCGCCCAAAGCCCTTCGGAAGCTTCTTCCTTCATTTTCTGGAGAGCAGCTCCGGCTTCATGTGGACTCCCATCTTGGAGCGACATCGTCGATGGGTACGTCTCGTTTCTCGAACCCCAGCGACAACAGTAGCGAAACTGAATCCTCGGCAACTTGACTAGTCGAAACCGATTTGACTGGGTATTGAAGCTCCTGCGCAAGCGCAGGCCAGTCGGCCTTTTTCTTGGGGATGGGCTTGAACAGCTGCATCCACTCGTCATTCTGCATCAGCGCTTGTACGCGGTCGAAAACGCGCTTGGGCGGCTGGTGTATCACCGTTGATAGGTGGGGCGAGGTGCCTTTCAGCAGTGCTGAATGCCTTTGCACTCGCCACCCGAAAGGTTTAAAACCCCTGTGCCCATCGTCATATCATCATAGGGCCGGTTTCCGGTCCTCGGAACTTCATCTAGCTCGTCGGCGAGGTCCTCTATAAGAACTTTGTCTCCCCGCTTCTCCCCCGATTTATTTTTTTTGTCCTCTTCTTGTTGTCT
>NW_003302707.1:4607-6505 GCF_000142945.1 Phytophthora infestans T30-4 | reverse complement strand
GGGAAAGAAGACCCTGTTGAGCTTGACTCTAGTCTGACGTTGTGAAATGACTTGGGAGGTGTAGAATAAGTGGGAGGCTCTGCGGTCTGTGAAATACCACTACTCTCAATGTTGTTTTACTTATACCATGATGTAGCATCTGTGTGGCCTCGCGGTCGCTCAGCTCTAGTTGTAAACTTGGGCTTTTGCCTGGGTGAGCTACGTGGAAGACATCGTCAGGTGGGGAGTTTGGCTGGGGCGGCACATCTGTTAAATGATAACACAGGTGTCCTAAGGTGAGCTCAATGAGAACAGAAATCTCATGTAGAACAAAAGGGTAAAAGATCACTTGATTTTGATTTTCAGTATGAATACAAACCGTGTAAGCGTGGCCTATCGATCCTTTAGTTCTTTTGAATTTTAAGCTAGAGGTGTCAGAAAAGTTACCACAGGAATAACTGGCTTGTGGCAGCCAAGCGTCCATAGCGACGTTGCTTTTTGATTCTTCAAGAACTTTCTTCGGGACCTCAAGGCTGGAGATGGAGACGTCGAGCAAGTATGCTTGGTCACCGAGGCAGTCTCGGTGGATGAGTCAGCAAATGCGGTCGCAGCGGACAGTGAACGTTCACGTCCGCTAGGTGCTGAACCTAAGTCTGCTCGAGAGGAACGATTCCAAACGCAGTCTTGGGAGGCCTTGCGGGAGTCGGCGAATCCGTATACGACACCGCCTGCGAGTACGCCGACGTATTCCCGGATGAGATCCCCGCCGAGCTACCGGCGGATCGTGGGGTTCAGCATGAGATCGACCTCGCGCCAGGTACGAAGTACTGCGTCACCAGACAATGGCCACTTCCTCGTGATCAAGTGAAAGCGATCGATGACTTCTTCGAGGGCCGCCGAAAGGCGGGTCACGTGCGTGAGAGTACCTCTCCCCATTCCAGTCCAACGTTCTGTGTGAAGAAAGCTACAGGGGGATGGCGTATTGTTCACGCATTCAACAAGTTGAATGATGCCACCATCCCCGCGCAGACTCCGATCTCTCGGAAGGACATAATACTGGACTCCATTGGCTGGTAGCGTCATCTACATCGCCATTGACCTGACCGATGGATTCTATCAGATCCTGATGAGAGTATCTGATGTGCCTCTCACCGCCGTAAGTACACCGAGCGGGATGCTCTGGGAGTGGCTCGTGATGCCACAGGGTCTCAAGAACGCGCCTGCCACCTTTCAATCGCATGGTCTCCCATGTGCTTCGTCCGCTTCGAGACTTCGCGCCGAGTTACTTCGACGACATCTTCGTGCATAGCCGCGCTGAGGGCAACCTCAGTGCCGTGGAAGTACATCTGAAACACCTGAGACAAGTCTTCCAGGTGATGCGAGAGAACAAGCTCTACGCAAACCTGAAGAAATGTGTCTTCTGCGCACCGGAGATTCCGGTGTTGGGATGCTACGTGAGCAAGAACGGTGTGCGCGCGGATCCCGAGAAGGTATCGTCTATCTGTACTTGTCCAACGCCGACAAGCCCCACTGAGTTGCGTCAGTGGCTTGGCATGGCCAATTACTTGCACAAGTACACGAAAAATACGCTGGGTTGATCCAGCCGCTGTCCTCGCTGCTGAAGAAAGACGTGATCTGGGAGTGAAAATCGAACCACCAAGCTGCATTCGACTCGGTGAAGAAGAGCTTGGCGTCTGCGTCGATCCTGAAGCTTGCTGATGACTCAAAGCCATTCCACGTCGTCTGCGACGCGAGTGATTTTGCCATCGGCTGTGCGCTGATGCAGTTCGATGACGACGAACACGAACGCGTTATCAGCTATCAGTCGCGCCAACTGAAGCCAGCCGAGAAGAATACCCAGTCTACGACAAGGAGCTCCTGGCAATGCGGTACGCTCTGATCAAATTCAGAGTGTACTT
>NW_003302707.1:0-3708 GCF_000142945.1 Phytophthora infestans T30-4 | reverse complement strand
ATGGTCCATCTCGTTCCGGTGGCAGCCTCAATCACCGCGGAAGAGTCTGCGGCCCACTTCGTCGACGTGATTTTTCGTCACCACGGTCTGCCGGAGTCCATCGTGTCCGACCGCGACCCGCGGTTTACATCCGCGTTCTGGTCACGCCTCTTCGAGCTCTTGGGAACCAAATTGCTGATGTCGACTGCGGCACACCCGGAGACGGATGGACAACCGGAACGCGTCAACCGCGTATTTGAAGACGTTCTCCGCAGCTATGCAACTTCGTACACGAGCTGGAGCTCGTTCCTACCGCTAGCCGAGTTCGCACTCAACAGCGTCGAGCACTCCTCGACGGGTAAGACGCCGTTCTTCGTGAACAACGCTCGCCACCCACGTGTTCCCGGCCACTTCTCGCCCGTGGGTCACCCCCACGGATGCTGGCCGCTCCACCCCTTGGTGGGGGAGAACCTCCTTCGGTCGACATGGACGCTGAGCTTGCGGTCAGTCCTGTGGACAAACGAGTCCGTGTTTGTGGTCATCACCGGTACGTGAACCGGTGTCTCAGCACGCCCCCGGTAGCCTCACCGGTGCCAACAGGCCTGCCGGCGCACTCGACTTCAGGATTATCTTCGGGTGTAGCCAGTGTGAATGCCTTGACTCGCTCGCCGTCCAAGCAGCCCATCGAGCCTCCTCGGCGTACTGCATCTCCGATAACGAGATGGACGTCGCAGAACTTGATCGATCCAGGCAGCAAGATTCGCGAGCAGGCAGTTACCACGGACAATTATACACCGACACCCTCGGTGCTCCCTGCCGATCGCTCGGCAGTTGCGGAATTCGTCATGCAAAGGCAACCCACCTCAATGTTCGTCCGCGACGCACTGCAGAATGCAGTGGACAAGCAAAAGGAACAAGCTGATAAGCACGGTCGAAAGAACGTAAATGTATTCAAGATAGGAGATCGCGTTCTCCTATCGACCGAGGGAATCCGAGCTTCTGCCGTAACCAACCTTGGCGCCAACAAACTTGCTCCACGCTTCATCGGTCCTTTTTGAGTAACCAAGGCTGTGGGCGACGCCTACACTCTGGACATTCCGTCGTCACTTAGACTCCACCCGACGTTTTACGTCGGGCGCCTCAAGCGGTATTTCCCTGCGACGATTTCTGACCCAAACCGGCAGACGGAGAATACGTCGGTCGACCTGCCCGACGAGCCTGACGCGCCAGAGACCCGTCAGCTCGCCAGGCACGATCTTCCGTCCGCTCAGCTCCAATATGAGCGTCCAACGCACGGTTCGAAGCAGTCTCCACCTCGCCCTGGACGTATAGGGCGTACGTCATATCACCGGGATGGTCCACCACCGATAATTGACTCGGTGGGTGACGCGCGCTGGATTGTGGAGCGTATCGTTGGCCACGAAGATCCCCACAACTCGGCTGTTCAACGTAACATCCGTAGTCATACTCTTCGCGCGGTCCCTACCGCGCGCCGCTATCTGGTACGTTGGCTCGGTTATTCTCCGAAGCATGATACGTGGGAGCCCCGCGCCAACCTTCTCCGCGACGTTCCGGACGTGGTCCACGAGTATGAAACCATGCTGCTTGAGAAGAAGAATTCCGCGGGCCACCCCGCGGAGACCGCGAACGAGATCGAGAACGGCCACGAGAACGACCCGCCACGAGGAGGCGACAACGATGTCGCGCTTCCGACGCGTGCAACGTCGGCGTGAGCCGCGGCGAACACTGACACAACTTGTCAGTGCAAGAATGAAACAAGAAACCACCCGGCAACATCGAACTGGTGACCAGTGGGTTGTCAACCCCGACACGCTACAACTGCGCCGAAATGACTTCGATTACCAGCGGCGACACGGTGGCCAACAAGTACCTAATTCTGGTGACACCAGTGGTGACAACTTGATGCTCACTCGGGTTGCTCAAGTGGTTGACTTCCGTCGACAAGTCTCATGTCTTCGAGACGTTCGAAGCTATTCCGTTCTGGCAGCAAAACAACACTCGCGTGTGCGTGAGTGAATGCGCCTGGTGGGAATCGAACCCTGGCGTTCTGACTGGAAGCCCCATGCATTGACCATTGCGCCACGAAGTCGGCTTCGTGAGGCTCCTCGTGTCCGTGATCCAAGTGCCCCCAGCTCGGAGTCCTCTAAGTCGCATGTACGCTGGGCACTTCGTCGATGTGTGTCCTGGGAGCCGAGACGCGCAGTGACGGTCCTCGCAGTACATCCACGAGCTTGTGGCGCACCTGTCGACCCTGGGCTTGCCCTTGTTACCACCGCCAGCGACGCGCTGGCGCTGCCGCCCTTCGCGCTGTCTCCGATGTCTCCGCCTTGTCGGTTTTCGAGTTTTCTTCAAATGTGTTCCGTGCGCTTATGTTGCGTAAGCGCAACTTAGAGAGGAGGGTGATGTAATAGGCCCAACTCCAATTACATAAGTAGGTAGATATTTCTTTAGTTATTACATAAGTAGGTAAAGTGGTAGCGTGTGCCAAAGTGTCATCATCTGATTATTTGATAGTGAGGAGCCAGACTCACTTATTGACCCATCAGATATAGACATGTGTATGAGTGGTTCACACGAGGCCAGGGGTAGCCGCCCTGGTCCTAAATAAATCAGAGTTGAATTGGACACAAACCTAAGACTTGGTTTTATTATTGCGAGCTTCCTCCGTCCTATAGTGTAAGCTAGTAACGGGTATCTCTTACCCCGTTACACATGGGGCCACCTGGTAATTAATGGCTGATGACCCTGTGTGGGTGAGCTGGACGCGTGATTTGCTAGGGACTGATGTCGGACAGATTGGGTGTGGGAGAAGTTATGGTGTCACTTCTTGAGAGATGTTGCGGTGTCCCCGGGCAGGCGAGAAGCAGCCTATGAGCTGCGTGCTGTCGACGTGCAAGCAGAAATGAGGTCGCGCTGTCGTGGGGAGCGCCAGGAGTGGAGGAAAGTGCGCGTCCGAGACGTCGGTTTTGATGCGGTTTGGCGTGGTATCCTGCCCGAGTGGTCTAAGGGGGCGGGCTTAAGATCCGCTAGACATACCAGTCTGCGTGGGCTCAAACCCCACAGATACCAAAGCTATCCTTCTACACCTTGTGGTGTTGTGTGCGGCGCAGCGTGTATTCGCGCTGTGCGACTTGTGAAGGATGTATGCTGCTGCACTTTGCCATCGGTAATTTATTTTCCTCACGAGCCAGAGACATGGACCACCTGGTAATTTAGGGCTGATGACCCTGTGTGGGTGAGCTAAACGCGTGATTTGCTAGGGACTGATGTCGGACAGATCGGGTGTGGGAGAAGTTATGGTGTCACTTCTTGAGAGATGTTGCGGTGTCCCCGGGCAGGCGAGAAGCAGCCTATGAGCTGCGTGCTGTCGACGTGCAAGTATAAATGAGGTTGCGCTGTCGTGGGGAGCGCCAGGAGTGGAGGAAAGTGCGCGTCCGAGACGTCGGTTTTGATGCGGTTCGGCGTGGTATCTTGCCCGAGTGGTCTAAGGGGGCGGAGCTGAAGGATCAGCAAGAAATACCCATCCTGGGGGGCTCCAAACCACATAGAAGACAAAGCCATTCTTTTCACACCTTTGTGGTGTTGTGTGCAGCGCAGCAGAGAAATCCGCCGTGTGGAGCATGGGGAAGAGAGTGAGCTTGATCGCCCCTTTGCCCTCGCGGAAATTTAATTTTCTCTCCCGAGACAAAAATGTTGTAGCCCACCGGG
>NW_003302706.1:6719-7906 GCF_000142945.1 Phytophthora infestans T30-4 | reverse complement strand
GTCATGTTCTCTGAGTTAAACAGTAACCACGAGAACATATCACGATTGGTGGCGCCCATGAGCTCCATATCAGCGGCGACCTCGGCGCCAGTCGAGCCCCTTGCGGCCTCTCCAAGCTCCGTGTCGGCATGCAGGTGCAAGCTGTTGGGTCCCTGGTCGGACGCCGTGGCGGCCATCGTAGGCGTGCGGGGCAGCGAAGCAACTTCCTTCATCTTGGCGCTCCGATCGTGAGTGGTGGTGACGCGGCGTTCTCACAGAAGGCGTTCGCGCTCCAGGGCGTTTTTCAATAGTACCGGTAATCGAAGTTGCTTACAGAGAACAGTTGCTGGAGCCACCGAGTGAGGAGAATTTGGTGGCGGCTGCCGCATCGAGACACCACTCTCAGGCCCGAACGGGAGCCACTTCTTATTTCACTTCGGTTCACTATTCCACAGATTGCGACAATAGCGACGTGGCTGGAGAGGGGAAGGTTTGCGGGTTTCAATTCGTCGTACATGTACCGGTACATTGTGCTGATATTATAATCATTTTATTTTTGTATTATAGGACCTACATGTATTAAACACTAGCCGAGCGCCGCTGCTACGCGGCGGTAAATTAGGTTTAGTTCTACATGTTTTGGCCTTCCCGCCTCCGCTACGCTTCGGTGGGATAAATATTAAAAATAAACGCTAAGCTCATATGCGCTTCGATACTTTAATTTCATTAATCTGGGTCAGCATCATGCTTAATTTTTTTTCTAATGATCTCGAATCATGATTCTTACTACAACCTCTTTATTATCGTTGGTAATCACAGTATCTTCATCTTACCTGCACTTCTAATAACATTTATACAAACACTACACAGTATGTTTGGTTTAGCGTCGTGCTCGATACCACGGGCCGTTTCTAAACCATGAAACCTAGCTCACATCAATGCAGAAGATAGTAATGGTGCACTACTTACTACGGATAAAACCGTTCGCAGCCTCACAATTGAACGAACCAAACCGCCCTTCATGATACTCGACTCCATCGCGCGAAATACACGCAATCACGTGGATATTGCTGCCTTTGCTGGTCGTGTTCACGTCCACAGCACGCGTATCTTGGACACTCCATCCATTGGTGCGGCTAACCCACATATTGAAGTTAGTTTCGTCCAAGTACAAGATTTTTTTGTCTGCCGCCACAAATTACAGCAGC
>NW_003302706.1:0-4419 GCF_000142945.1 Phytophthora infestans T30-4 | reverse complement strand
AACGGTATGCATTTGCAGATTCACCGGTTAAGCCAACATCGTACCTAAACCCAAGCCCGCTAGTCGAAGAAACAAGAAAGAAGACGAAGATGAGTAAGACTACGCGGAAGAAGATGCAAGCTCCAGAGTCGGAAGAAGACCAAGCTGGATCCAGGTCAAGCTGGTCCGACAAGGATCTCGAGTTTGTGTATCGCCACCAAGCTTTACGCGACTTCCTGCATCAAGATCCTGTCATGCAGATCCTGAATCCACGACAGATCGAAGATCCAAGGGAACCGGTGAGAGCACCAACGAAAACGGCGAACAAGTTGGTGGCAGTCAAGGATCTATTACGTTTGCTTACAGAGTCAGGCATCGTAGCTGGTGTGTTCGACGCAGAGGATATCTTCGAGCTAGATCTGGATCTCATAGCATCCGCGACGCGGGACCTCTTTGCTAGAGTTAAGTCCATCACCGGAGAAAGGTCGCACACTATGGATCCAGTGTCATCGCCGAGGATCAGCCAAGCTGCGTCCTCGAACTACGAATCCGCCGCTGAGGATGAGTCAGACACGTCGTCCGAACCACGACACATGACTTTAGGACCCTCCGGGGCATCCATGTTGGAAGCGCGGGCGAGTGTCCGAGGACAGGAAGCCCCTGTGAACGTGAAGGCTCGGGATCCAGTAGGCCCTACGCGTGATCTGACACAATCCATCCAGGATCGAGCCAGATCCAGCAAGAAGCCAGTGGGATTATCGTCAAATCAGGCTCGAGGTAATCGCCTCACGGATCCTGTCTCGCCAGTGGACCAGACGGCCACAGGCTCTTCCGACACTTCCTCGGGCACCCTGCAGCGGCACTTCGAAGCTGCGATGAGTCGTTTCCTGGCCGAACAGGGTATGAGAGCGCCCGTGCCACAAGTGCAAGTGCTCCACGAACATGGAGCACGAGACGTGGAAATGGAGTCAGTGGAGGGAGACAACTCCCATGATGAGTTCGACCCAGATGATCTGGATGGCCCATCCACTTCGTCAGCAGTGGTAGCAACAGCCACAGCCGGGGCAGGAGGATCGTCCATGATCCAGAGGGTACGGATCTCAGCCATATCGGACCTGAAGGAGTTCACGGGCAAGGATCAAGACGAAGACTGAGCGCGAATATGGATCAGCAAAGTCAAGTCGGCCTTCATGAGAGACCAAGCGTCAGATGCTGAAAAGTGTCTGACCTTTGCGGATCTGCTAGCGGGGACAGCCAGAAACTGGTATCGACAGCTGGGCAGACCCACCAGAAACAAGTGGCCAGATTTGCTGCGCAGCTTTTAGACCCAGTACTGTGGATTAGGAGTGTCGGTGGCACGACAATACTACCATGCTCGCCGCAGATCGGATGAATCCCCGCTAGAATACCTACATCGACTAAATGTGGCCGGTCTACGGGCCAAGTTGAAGATCAAGGATGGGGGATCCAAGGTACTGCGGAAACACGTGAATCATTTCATCGAGACGGTGGGAGACGTGGATCTGGCCGACAGGCTGACCCTGTTACGACTTCCAGCCGTAGATGAGCTTGAGGAAGTGCTGCGGGCTGTGGATCGCACGAAACACCGCTAGAAGAAGGCGGCTGTCGGATCTGGCAAGTATCGCCAAAAAAGCTCCGACACCTACGGCCCCAGCTCGACGCGTCCACCAAGTCACGGCGCCCGACTCAGGAACTGAATCGGGATCCGATGGTTCGGACTCCGACCCTGAAGATTACCGTCGGGTCTGTCTCACTGCATCCAACGATCGAACGGCGAAGACAGGAGGCAACTCTCGACCGGGGGATACAGTACCCGGGGACCGTGGGATGTACAGATCCCGAGATCTCATGGACGGGGCAGCACAAGTCAGGTGTTCACAGTGAGGATCCCGGAAGCACACTGAATCTGGATGCTGGAAACATCTGGTCTGTGAGAAGTGTGGCAAGAAAGGTCATCCCGGGGATCATTGCTTCTACGTGTGTCGCGGGTGTGGCGAGATTCACGACGTCGGCAAGTGCCCGATGGAAGAATTCTACAACCAGATCCGCCAATGGTTTGATCCAGCCAAGCACAGAGGGATGTTGCCAGAAGTGGCCGAGAAGATGTTAAACTAGGACGCTCGCCGGGTTTGAATCCGGTACGAGCCGAGCGTTCTAGGTATTGCATTTATGCATTTGTGAACAAGACATCGCTAGATCCAGGTAGCAGGACCCTAGATCCAGTCGATAATACACGTGATCTACATGAAGTGTCAGTTGCCAAGATCTCTAGTTTGCACCAAGTGGATGAGTTTGCCAGATCCGAAGTCTCTTCAACCCTGGATCTACAAAGGGGAGAGGCACGTGGGTATTGGGAGAAGCGCCAACATGGCCGATGGTTTGAGCCTACCAAGGGTGAGGTCACTGCAGATCAACCTAAGGTCTGTCAGGTCACTGAATCCCGTGGATCTGAGGATGTTGGATCCATGGATCTGCTAACCGGGGAGTCTAGTGGATACTGGAAGTACCATGCCCCAGGAAAGTGGTTCAGACAAGCCAATGTAGGGGGCAAGATCAACAATGAAAAAGCAATCCCACTCCTAGATAGTGGTGCCGAGGTGTCTATACTAGATACCGCCTTTGCTCGTAAGGTTGGGTGCCAAGTGGATGGGAGTCGGATCCAAGACTGTGTTGGGATTGGTGAAGGCGTGTACCGTACGAATGGGAGAACGCGGATCAAGATCACGCTGGCAGGTTGTTTGGTGTATTGGTTTGACATCTGGGTTGGAGATCTCGCTGGTCAAGACGCCATCCTCGGGATGGATTTCATGGTACCGGCCGGAGTGAGGTTGGATCTAGCGGATGGGACACTTTGTTTCCCTGACGAGATGCGGATCCAGCTCAGCGGACGGCGACCGTTGTATGGAGCAAAGATGAGGATCATAAGGGCGGATAAGACAACCTGGATCGAGCCCGGGGAAACCTGGGAGCTGCCAGATCGGTTAAAGTGGGTGGAACATGAGAAACCGTGGGTCACTCGGGGCGAGAAATGGGTACCTACCGTAATCCAGGGGCCAGGTCGATCACAATACCTCCAGGTCACGAACGTCAGCGATAAGAGACTATTACTGGACCATTATGAGGAGATCGGGCGATGGTTGGCGAAGGACGGTATCCCTAGACGACCTGGATATGTGTCAGTGGGATCCCGCCGCTACAAAGAATGGCAGAATCTGGTGTACGAGGCGACTACCGAGATCGAATCTCTCGCAGAGGTGGAGCTCCCAGCGGAGCCAACTGGCCCCTTGGTGGATCGGCCTTCATATCCAACTCCGCGAAAGATCCTGCAGAGGGATCGACGGGTTGAGATCCAAGCAATGGAAGTTGGATCCAGGACAGGGGACGATCCCCAGAGTCGGCCCTTAGATAACGCAGGGTCGGTGGATGAAGGATTGCAGAGGGCTAAAGCCGAGCAGCCGGATCCCGCTGATCCACAAGTGGATCCAAGCTCTCCATTGGATAAAGTGCCTGGATCCCAATCGAGAGTGGCAACACTAGTCAAACCCGAACTGTCGGGCTTAAACTCGTTAGAGGACCAACTGGATCCAACTGGTGGTTTCCCTGATACCAGGGTACCTGAACCCCCGAAGATAGAAGGACTGCCAGGCGAGAGAGGGCCGCGGTGTTTGGATCCAATGGTGGATCCTACGAAGACGGAAGATGAGCAAGTCTGTGACCGTGAAGGCGGGGATCTACACGCCGAGGATCTGGGAGAAGGCATGGCGGTGAACCCGGAGGTACCACTGACCACAGAAGAAGTCACGATTGATGATATCCAAGTGGATCCGGGGGCGAATGAACCTGCTGAAGTGGATCGTCTGCGTCAGAAAATCTGGGAGAGCCGACCTGCTGATTGGTAAAGGTAATGCGTTACCGCCCGCTGCCCGCGGAGTCAAATGTGACATCGATGTCAGCGACGCGAAACCGATCGCTCAGAGGGTGCGGAAGGTGGCACCTCAGTTCCGGGAAAAACTATCGGACCTGATTAAGGGCCTGCTGCAAGCCAAGATCATCAGTTTCTCGACGTCCCCGTGGGCATCCCCAGTGGTAATCATCATCAAGAAGAACGGGGTGGATATACGTCTGTGCATTGATTACCGGCTGGTTAACGGTCTGACTCGATTGATGGTGTATCCGATGCCCCTAATCAACGAGCTGTTGGAAGATCTGGATAAAGTACTCTGGTACTGTTCTCTAGACATGGCCAGTGGTTTCTGGGTGGTTACTATGACGGATCGAGCTCGCGCAATATCCGCATTCATCACACCGTTTGGCCTGTTCGAGTGGAACCGGGTGCCGTTCGGATTGAAGAACGCACCCCAGATCTACCAACGCCTGATCGATAAAGCCCTCTATGGATTCACCCGAATACCGGAGTCC
>NW_003302705.1:5022-7579 GCF_000142945.1 Phytophthora infestans T30-4 | reverse complement strand
AGCGTCACCACGGCATTCACCGGAGCTCTCTGCAACTTTGTTACGTTGCGGACACGAGCAACTTCCTTGCGAATCGAACGTTGAATAAACTGCTTTCACAAAACCAATTTCACCTTTAGAACAAGTGAGTGACAGCTCAGTGTTTTCCAGAGCTTGGTCACACACACTGCTGGCCTCGCTAAGATGACCAATACTGGTGATACCCAAAACAGAAGGAAGGTCCTGACGCGCCAGAGCAGTAAGCTCGGCCATTGAAGTTCCACCGCCCATGATATAGACCGCAAGGGTTGGAGCGCTAAGCACCATGAGCAAGAAGAAGAGCCACGTAATAACCTTAAGATACTTGAAGTAAAGGGCGATTCCAAGACCATACGGGCTCAAAACAACCGAGTCTGTAGGTAGGTGGTGGAAGGAATGAGCGCCAAAGTCTGTGGAAAATAACGGAAATCGCTCCGGCATGGCAAAACCCAGCGCATCCACTCGAGTGTTTGAGTATCGCATCGGATGAGTCAGTCCACGATCACGAAGTAGCTTGGCATATGACAGATACTTGAGCTCTTTGGTGCCACAATCTGGTGGGTAGCCACCGAGCTGTGCATCCAGACGCGGTGACATCATTATCAGTGCTTTTTTGCCATGCTTGAGTTCGCCTTCTTCCATTGCTAAAACATCTCTATCGTTTGCCAATCTCTGGCGGGCTGGCAAAAGTTGGGAGTTCTCGACAACAAGCTCGGCTGAGCTAACTTCACTCGCTTTAGTAGTCGATGCTTCACTATGACGTCGAAGTGGGTTGGCAGTATTTTGAAGGTTGTGGGACATCATGGAGGCGCGCCGCCTGTTCTTAGTGCGTTTATTCACCATGTCACCCGAGTGGTTGTGCAAGCAATGAAAGGAAGTGGGTGTCGCTCAATAGAGAAGTTTCGCCACCGACGGTCGAAAAGCTTGACGATAATAATAGTAGTGCGTAGGACACTTGAGGACTTAAAAATAAATATAAAGGGCTTCTTCTTAAAACTCCGTTCTCACATTTACCATCATGAGCTCTAGTTATTAATTAAAGAAGGGACTTTATTATTACTGCCACCTACATCCAAAATTGTAGATGAGCTCAGTGAAGACTGTATGTAATCATCAATACTGTAGGAGCATCTCACCTCCCTGAAAATGACAGGGTGTCAGAAACAGTGCTCTGGAAAAATAAATATAATACAATTATTATAGCTTTGTATTTATTTAATTATTTATTATTGGCTTTCGTAAAAGTCCGTAATATATAAAATTGTCCCCGTAATTACTGTATTGATTTTTTACCAGGGAAGGTGCCTCGCCGCTGGTGGTTCTGGGAGGTTCTAGTTAGTCGTCTGCTAGCGGACAGACTTACTCTCATTCTTCATTCCAACCTCTCGGGCCCATGTCGACTTCTCGCAGCGTGTGCAACTTCTACTTTACGGATTGCGGCAACGGCGTCTTCACGTGCAAGCAGTGCAATACGAGTCGCAAACAAGCTCCTGGATCCGGCTACTCAAACCTGCTCAGTCATCTTGCGACGAAGCACCTAGACCACCTCGCCGTCTTTGAGGCTACTCAACAGGGCCAAACGCTTCAGGACCACAGCTTCATTGACACCAGGACGATTGAGATATTCAAGTGGATGGAGTGGGTGATCATGCGACACCTTCCGTTATCGGAGGTGGACGACACGCTGACGCGGGGACTAGCTGGGATTAAGCCCGTGTCATCCCAGACGCTTCTTCGCCACATGCGTCACGTGACCTCGCAAGTGGGTGCTACCGTCGCTGGGTTTCTTGGGGACAGCTTCGGTTTGATGTTCGACGGATGGACCTGCGGAACAGTCCACTTTGTTGGCATATTCGGCGTTAGTGTTCGCGACGGCGTGCGGAGACAGCCGCTGCTGTCTATTTCGATGGCTCTGGATGGGCAGTCTGCTGATGCTCACATCGAAATGATCGACAACGTTCTTGGTGTCTACGAAAAGAACCGAGAGATGCTGCGCTTTGTCGTCGGCGATAACTGCCCGACGAACAAGGCTATCGCTACTCGGCTCAAGGTTCCCCTGATCGGCTGTGCAAGCCACCGCTTCAATCTGGCGGTTTGCGAGTATCTAACCGAATATGAGGATATCATCGCTGAAGTTCAAGCTCTGTGCATCCAGCTGCGACACCCAAACAACAGCGCAGCTGTAACGGGGTAAGAGATACCGTTACTAGCTTACACTGTAATGCGGAGGAAGCTCGCAATAATAAAACCAAGTCTTAGGTTTGTTTCAAATTCAACTCTCATTTATTTAGGACCAGGGCGGCTACCCCTGGCCTCGTGTGAACCACTCAAACACATGTCTATATCTGATTGGTCAATAAGTGAGTCTGGCTCCTCACTATCAACCAATCAGATGATGACACCTTGGCACACGCTACCCGTGTGCCACTTTACCTACTTATGTAATAACTAAAGAAATGTCTACCTACTTATGTAATTGGAGTTGGGCCCATTACATCACCCTCCTCTCTAAGTTGCGCTTACGCAACATAAGCGCACG
>NW_003302705.1:0-3028 GCF_000142945.1 Phytophthora infestans T30-4 | reverse complement strand
TTCGGTTCACGTACCGGTGATGACCACGACACGGACACGTTGTCCCTAGAGCTGAGCGCAGCTTCAGCATCCATGTCGACCGAAGGAGGTTCTCCCCCACCAAGGGTGGGCCGCCAGCATCCGTGGGGTGACCCATGGCGAGAAGTGCCGGAACACGTGGGTGGCGAGCGTTGTTCACGAAGAACGGCGTCATACCCGTCGAGGAGTGCTCGGCGTTGTTGAGTGCGAACTCGGCTAGCGGTAGGAACGAGCTCCAGCTCGTGTACGAAGTTGCATAGCTGCGGAGAACGTCTTCAAGGACGCGGTTGACGCGTTCTGTTTGTCCATCCGTCTCCGGATGTGCCGCAGTTGACATCAGCAATTTGGTTCCCAAGAGCTCGAAGAGGCGGGACCAGAACGCGGATGTAAACCGCGGGTCACGGTCGGACACGATAGACTCCGGCAGGCCGTGGTAACGAAAAATCACGTCGACGAAGTGGGCCGCGGACTCTTCCGCGGTGATTGAGGCCGCCACCGGAACGAGATGGACCATCTTGCTGAAACGATCGACGAACACAAGTACACCTGTGCGCCCGGCTGTATCGGGCGGAAGACCGAGGATGAAGTCCATCAAAATGGAGCGCCAGGCTTCCGTGGCGACCGGAAGAGGGCGCAATGGGGCCTGAGACGTCGAAGACGGTTTGACTCGCTGGCAAGTTTCACATGTGCGGACCCACTTGCGTACCCACTTGTACATGTGCGGCCAATAGAAGTCTCTCGACAGAGCCGCGTACGTCTTCTCGCGACCGAGATGTCCTCCAGTCGGGGCGTCATGTTACTCGTGGATTATGCGCGCACGTAGATCAGCGTCGTTTGGGACGACGACTCGAGGTCCATCGAACCTGTCGATGCTGTACTTGAGCAGATTACCGTCCAGTCGATATCGATCGATCTGATTCCGCGTGGTCTTTGACAGGGCACTTAGCGTGTCACTACTAGGAGCACGCAGGTGCTTCATGATGGCGCCGTATATAGGGTCATCATCGTACGCTGTAGCAATCTCGTCGCCCAGCGGGAGCGTGGGCGTTGTCAACATCAAGTTGATGCCTGACGACACGCAGACCGCACATTCGTCGTCGTCCTCATCAGCGAGCTGATGTCCTAGCGCTTCACGGGGATCGTAGTCCGGACGCCGAGACAGCGCGTCGGCGAGAATGTTATTCTTGCCCGGCTTGTAGTGAACAACGAAGTTGTACTCGGAGAAGAATGACAGCCAACGGGCCATCCGTTGCGACAAGTGAGGGCTCTTCATCGCTGTCCGCAGCGATGCGTAATCAGTGTAAGCCGCAAATGACTGTTCACCGAGCAGGTACACTCTGAATTTGATCAGAGCGTACCGCATTGCCAGGAGCTCCTGAGTAGCCAAAATAACAATGAAAACAAGAAATCAGCACAGTTATTGCCAAAGCAAAACGGCACAAGGCGACAAATCTGACAATGAAAAGTCAAAAGAAAAAAGATCATCAATATCAAAACAAGATCTACTTCTTGTAAATGCTCATGTACGTACAGGACTGTTATAACAGCCACCTGTGGTAACTATCCGACAGATAGAGCATCATACACATTCCTCGATGTGGGAGGCTGTCGAAGTAAGCATCTCCGATGTGATGATGACTATCTAGTATAATATAACTGTACTATTTCATATAGAGAAATTGTAATCGAAGGTAACTGCTTTGGGGCAGCCATTGTAATGAGATGCACGGCGATAGTAGGGTCCATCCGGGCCACCTGCGCCGACCGAGACATGACCCTCAAAGCTGGCGTTAAATAACTGAGCCTCGAGCCAATCTGCCTGGTCTCCACAAGTATCCTGAATGACGCCGACTGAGCGAGAATGAAGCGTTGCAATACCCAAAGCTGGCTGTTGAAGCACCGAAATTTGTTGGTGTCGTGGCCTTGACGTGCGTGTCCTTGACGTGCGTGTGGCTGGTGCGGTGACAGTAGAGTGTAAATTGTGATGTGAGACTACGAGATCAGCTCGATGAGCCCCCGAGCTGCTGATTGATCCTATACCGCGCGCCGGACCATAGAATAAGACCTTATGCCGTCCCAGCATCATCTGCGTTTGTCGTCTCTACTAAATTCAAGGCTGTCCGTCATGTGGGCCGATTCTGATGGCATTGAGCTTCTCTAAGTTAACATACACGACCGATAAGATGGCCACTTGTTGTAACTGCTATTAACTTCAATACAAGTGTACTCTCAAAACCTATCACTGTCAAAACTAATTCGTTTTGAACTTTCGAGTCATTTTTCAGTCTGCCACCGTGGCCAAATGGCGATTTGGACTCCTGGCGAGTAGAGTCCAATCCGGTCTCCGTTTGGCTGTAGGGCCTCTAGGAGCTTCAGAAACGCAATAAACACGAATTCGTGTAGCCATTTTGTAAATTGACTGAGCACTTTTAGCAGGGTTTTCGTAGACCAATCAAAACACGTGTATTATATTATCCAATGACGTTCCCTGATGTCGATCCAGGGAGGCTGTTGAGGTTAGGGCCCGTCACAGGGACCGCCTCTCCATCGTGCTCTCTATAAACTAATAATGAAGAGACACGGTATTTTTGACTCTAATAAATAATGTACTAAAATGTCTGGAAAATTTTAATACCATGAATGGGAGCGGGAATTCTAGACTATGGTTCTGAATGGCGCATACTAAATTTCTTGTGTAATAACCCGCTAACTTTCTAAACATTTATCTTACCTTCTTCATTTATCGAGTCCACCACAAGCTCTTCTTTCTTTATCAAGTCCGACACAAGCGTCTTCTTCTTCTACACTCAAGACATTCTCTTCACTATAGGCGCCTAGACCACTCTACTCTTGTGCTCACTCCATTCTGTGCTGCGCTAACAACTCTGCGCAAAATCATCTCTCTCACAAGTGCGAAACGTAAAGCAAAAAATAAACGCAATTCCAGTGCACTGATATTTTTATTTTGTTATTCAGTCCAAAATTTACGCCATCTTCTGCATAATCGTGG
>NW_003302704.1:2635-5681 GCF_000142945.1 Phytophthora infestans T30-4 | reverse complement strand
GACTTTGACGACTTTGGTACCTTGTACCAAATATCCCGGAGTATGACGTGTCATACTCCTGAAGTGTGAAGTGTCACACTTCATGTAACCAGGGTACACTTAGGGCTACGTACCTCGTTACATCCTCCCCCACTTAGGTTCGGTTTACCGACCAATCAGAATGAAGAGGTGTTCGTCACAAACTCTCATTCTCAAAGTCGAAAACCATCGACTTGGCCGCGCGAGCGCGGCGGAGGCTCACTTCACAGTATGAGCCTCGAGCAGCAACCTGTGCGCTCTTCGTCTAGGTCTCCACCTCGACCGTTATCATGCCTCGTGGCACTGCTAAGAGCGGTGCTAAGACACGCTTCAAGGCTGCTGCCGGTAAGGCGCAAGCCAAGAGCACTAAGCCTCACGGCAAAGGCTCTGCACTCAAGGAGGCTACTCAGGTGGCCTCCGAGGCGATCGGTTCCTCGGGTAACGCGGCTGTGGACAAGCGCGCAAGCAAGCGCCGCAGCCCGTCGCCCTCATCTTCAGACAATCGTCCGAGCCCTCGGTTCGTGGAACATGAGTTCAACTCGGGCAGTGAGGACGATGCCGAGTCCGAGAGCACTCACGATGCTCCTGCGGACTCTGTGGGAGGGCATAGCCCAGTGCCCAGTAAACACAAAGATGACAGCGTGCAGTCGCTTGCTAGTGATCAAGGTGAGCACAGTCCTAGGACCTCTGTGCGCTCTGAGAGTCCGGCCGACAAGGCTAAGGGCGCTCCCACAGCCGGTGGCGATGAGGAAGAGAATCCTCGAAAACGTCTCTCGCTTGCCGAGGGTCTTGCGCGTGCTAAGGCCTCTAAAGCCGAAGGCGCCAAGCTCTCAAAGAAGCGTACTGCCTCTAAGTCTCCACTCCGCGAGGAGAAGGAGACTCGTCGCTCCTATCGGAGTATCTTCGGCTCCTCGGATGAAGAGGAGGAGAAGGAGGACGAAGAGGAAGAGGAGGGTGCTATCGTTGAGCCCCGGGAGGTCTCGAATGACCTCGACCAGCAGCAGGAGGAATTCCAAGCTGCCCAGCGTGTGCGTGGGGGTTCGGTGGCGGCACCCGTCACCCAGGGAGCTGCCATCAACTCAAGAGGGTATTGGCCTCCCGAGGAGAGCTCTGGGGCTGACCTTTTCTTAGAGGTCCTCGTCGCTCCTCGTGGCCTTGTGGGCGGTCACACTTCTAGAGGCATCTATGAACGAGACCTTGTTCAGAAAGAACAGTTGTTCGTCGACAACTTGGAGGCTGCTCGGTGTGTGCTTCTCGCGCCACACCGCATTCCCCTTAAGGACTTCACGACTTGTCGTAGGAAGCCCGAGACCCGGGGTGGTCTCTATCCTGTTTGGGGATACCCCTGGGTTATACCCGAGAACTGTCCCACGTGGAGTTCTTGTGAGGACATGTTCTGGGCGTGGGTGGAGACTCTCAAGTACTCACCCACGGAGTTACGGGAACTCCATGAAGATCAGCAGCTGTCCCACATCCTGGACCAGCGTGATCTTCGTGTGAGGTTTGCCCACTTGATCAGCAAGCGTATGCTGCCAAGACACATCCTAAAGCGCGCGGCTTCTAGCGCTCACGATGAGCGCGGGTACGGTATGTATTCATCGTCCGTACCCCGTTCGGGCGAGAAGCCCCGGACTACTTATGAAGCTGCCGCCGCTTCTGTTCCCAGATTGCGACAGCCTTCGGGCAGTCAATCAGGAGCCGTTCAATCGGCTCCCACGAGTTCTCGGAGTAGTATAACCCCTCCACTTCACGAGGAGCTGTCGCTTACCGCGACACCGTTGCTCCTGGAGGATCCGCTCCACGTGGAAGTGGACTTCTCCATTCCGGTCAAGCAGAGGCGGAGGTGCCCTCGTACGAGTACGAGTACTCGGCGCCTCCCGAGAGCCACTCTCGTCTGAGTGCTCCGACTGCGGGTCCAACACAGGACCCTGAGGTTGACCGCCTCCGTCAACGTGTTCTCGTGCTTGAGATTGCACTTGGCCTTGGGACCGGCGGTAATGCTGCCGCCCCAGGCCGGGAATCAGGGCGAGCTCGCTCGTCTTGCGGGTCGCCTGGAACTGGTGGAGCGAGAGGTCGCGAGCCTGCACCTGCGGGTGGGATCGCCGGGGCCTCTTCGTCCGATCTGGACGAGGCCTTTTCGCATGATCCGACGGATCGAGGCTTTGTTGCCACGTCCGGAGCCGCTCCCAGACGTACGCGTATGGTGCGTACCCGGCGTACTCAGCGTACTCGGCGTATGGCGCCGGGGTCCGTTCGTACGGAGCCCCTCCGGCGTACGGTCTTGACCGCAGCCTTGCCGTCCCGACCGAGGCTTGGGTGCCTGCTCCGACGCCCTCGTCGACGACTGTGACCGGCCCTCGCTTCGAGGAGCTGGGTCAAGGGGGGACTGCGAGTCAGCAACCCCCTGTGGGTCAAAGTACCGCTTAAGACGTCCGACATAAAACGTCGGGTGCGTCGTCATTGACTTTGGAAGGTCGATGGTGTACGACGCACCATGTCTGGCCAGGACTGCAAAACGTCCGATGAAGCGGTGCTTCAGTTTGTTGCTGCCGACAGAGCTAACAGTGTCTAGAGGTAGGTTCCTCGTGTCTAGCAACACTAAGTCACCAACCTCAAATATACTTAGGTTTCCTCTTCCTTGTTTGTCTGAGTACTCCTTTTGTTTATCTTGGGCCGCTGCCATGGCATCGCGGACCCTGCTGACAATGTTCAGCTTGGTATCCATAAAGGATGCCACCTGTTTCCGCAGCGAAACTGGTCTTACATCCGAGACCTGGGAGGAAAGGGCTTTCCGAGCCTCTCCCCCACTTAGAATAGAGGAGTCAGTGTCTCCTCGAAGAGTGAGAGACACTCTGGGGTGGCGGAAGCCTTTCAAGTAGAACGGCGTGAACCCCGTGGCGCGTGCACCGCGGTGTTGAAGCGCCAAAACTCAACAACGGGAAGCTGCGTCGACCACGTACGTGGGGCTGCCACGCACACATGTCCTCGAGCGCTCAATTTGAGGCAGTCTGGTTTGGGCAGTCTGTCT
>NW_003302704.1:0-2535 GCF_000142945.1 Phytophthora infestans T30-4 | reverse complement strand
GTTCATCGTGTCTAGTAACACTAAGTCCCCTACTTGAAATACACTTAAGTTTCCTCTTCCATGTTTGTCGGAGTACTCCTTTTGTTTATCCTGGGCCGCTGACATGGCATCGCGGACCCTGCTGACAACGCTCAGCTTGGTATCCATAAAGGATTCCACTTGTTTCCGCAGCGAAACTAGTCTCACATCCGAGACCTGGGAGGAAAGGGCTTTCCGAGCCTCTCCCCCACTTAGAATAGAGGGGTCAGTGTCTCCTCGAAGAGGGAGAGGCCATCTGGGGTGACGAAAGCCATTCAAGTAGAACGGCGTGAGCCCCGTGGACGTGTGCACCGCGTTGTTGAGCGCAAACTCAGCAACTGGAAGCTGCGTCGACCACGTACGTGGTGCTGCCGCGCACACACTGCGCAGAGTGTCCTCGAGCACTCGATTGACGCGCTCTGTTTGGCCGTCTGTCTGCGGATGATCCGCAGTGGACATCTGCAGACGAGTTCCCAGTAAAGGGAACAGCGTTTTCCAAAACGCAGCAGTGAACCGCGGGTCTCGATCCGAGACAATCGTCTTT
This sequence comes from Phytophthora infestans T30-4, assembly GCF_000142945.1. Lineage (NCBI taxonomy): Eukaryota > Oomycota > Peronosporomycetes > Peronosporales > Peronosporaceae > Phytophthora > Phytophthora infestans. Next base: position 1,973 of record NW_003302704.1, on the reverse strand, counting down.
GGGAGACCGTGATAGCGGAACACGCCATCGACGAACAACCTTGCGGTTTGTTCACCCGTAACAGTGACGGGAACTGGAGCAAGATGTACCATCTTGCTCAGCCGACACACGAACACCAAAATTCCGGTGTTACCGTGTCCGTCGGCGGGAAGCCCAAAGATGAAGTCAAGACTCATCGACTTCCAACAATCAGCCGGTACGGGCAGGCTCTGTAGTGAAGCCGAAGAGTGCCCTGCGGGGTTTGACCCGCTGACATGTTTTACTTGTCTTGACGTACCGGGCGACCCACTTGTACATGTGGGTCCACCAGAAGGACTGAGAGCCGACAGAAAGGTCTTCTCGCGGCCCAAGTGGCCGCTGGAGGGCGCGTCATGCGCCTCCGCCAGGATGTCGAACTTCAGATCCTCGTCGTTGGGTACGACCACCCGTGGAGGATCAGTGGGCTCCACCCGATAATAGAGGAGGCCCTCCTTCAACTCATATCGGTGGAGCCGTGAGCGCTGTTGCGGCGAGAGCCAGTCGGACTTCGCGCTCGTTCCGGCCTTAAGGAACTTGACGAGAGGCGCGACAGCCTCATCGTCCCGATACGCCATGCGTATCCGATCATATAGATCCGTTGTCACCCGCGTGATGTGGGCCAGCTCATAGTCGGGACACCGAGAGAGGGCGTCCGCAAGCACGTTGAGCTTGCCCGGCTTGTATTCGACGCGGAGGTTGTATTCCGCAAAGAAGGACAGCCACCTCGCCATCCTTTGGGAGAGGTGAGGCGAGTTAGTCGCCGTCCTCTAGGACGCGTGGTCTGTGTAGATCACAAAGGGCCTAGAGCCCAGAAGGTGAACACGGAACTTCACAAGGGCATATTTCATTGCCAGGAGCTCCTTGTCATGGACAGGGTAGTTCCGCTCGGCGGCTTTGAGCTGCCTGGACTGGAATGAGATGACTCGTTCCTGTCCAGCCGTGTCGTCCTGCAGCAATGCACATCCGATGGCGTAATCGGAGGCATCGCAGACGACGCTAAACGGCTTCGTCTCGTCCGGCAGGGCCAGGACAGGGGCCTCTTGGAGACTGGCCTTGAGGCTGTCAAAAGCACCCTGGTGCTCTTGCTCCCAGCGCCAGTCGACGTCCTTCTGAAGGAGGCTCGACAGGGGCTTAGCGAAGCCCGCGTACCCTGCGCTGTACTTGTGAAGGTAGTTGGCCAAGCCCAACCACTTTTGAAGATCCTTCTGGGATCGGGGCGTCGGCCATGCTGCTATGGCCTTGACCTTGTCTGGGTCAGCCCGAACGCCCACGTTGCTTACGAAGCAACCGAGAACTTTGATCTCTGGTGACGCGAAAACGCACTTGTCGATGTTGGCGTAGAGCTTGTTCTCTCGCATCACGTCCAACACTCGACGGAGGTGGCCTAGATGCACCTCCATGGCCGTCTTGCCTCCCTCGGCACGGCTATGGACGAATATGTCGTCGAAGTACGTCTGTACGAAGGTACGCAAAGGGCGGAACAATTGCGTCACCAGGCGATTGAACGTCGCCGGGGCGTTAGACAAGCCCTGCGGCATGACGAGCCACTCCCAAAGCATGCCGCTTGGAGTGCTTACCGCGGTGAGCGGGATGTCGCTCTCTCGTATCAGGATTTGGTAGTATCCGTCTACCAAATCCAGCGCACTGTACAGTACGCTCCCGGCCATGTTGTTCAACAACACATCCTTTCGTGTGAAACGGTGTTTGGGCCGGCACCGTTGCGTTGTTCAGCTTGTTATAAGCGTGAACCAGACGCCACTTTCCGTTCGGCTTACGAACGCAGAAAGTCGGCGTCGAGTGCGGGGATTTCGACTCCCGCACCATGCCTGCCTTCGCTTTCGCGGCGAAGAAGGCATCAATGAACTCGAACCTGCTTCACGCGGGGAGAGGCCAATCCATCCGTGACTAAAATACTTTGTGCCAGGCCACCAGAAACAAATCACTAACCGCAATCC
>NW_003302703.1:3975-6564 GCF_000142945.1 Phytophthora infestans T30-4 | reverse complement strand
CACAGGGTGCAATAGCATCCGAACGTGTGGCATTCGCCCACAACTCGCACCATAGGACACGACAGTCCTAGCGAACGCGCCAGGAGCATGGTGTCTCCCGCAAGGGACGACACCGAGAAGGGCAACACCTGCCCCAGCACTAGAGGAAGCTCTCAGCTCACCTCGGGCCCATGCCTTTGGCTCCAGCAAGGATCCATCCTTGCGGGCAGAGCCTCTGTCACGCTCTCTTCGCGTCTTGGCCGTCATACCTACGGCGCGTAGGTGTACTTCATCGACACCTTGTAGCGTGACGGTACACAGCCGTGGCGTAGGTGTCTCCCATCAATACCATGTACCGTACGATACTAACCTTTGGTGCGGTACGCCCACCACAAGGTTGTCATGTTTGGCGGCAACAGCTTCTGCTGTGCTGTCGCCTGAACTGAATCATGGCTAGTGCTCGCATCGTGGACGACGCATTTGCAAGCACAGTGTACAGATCCATGGGCCCGTACACGAGGTACGCTGTGTACAGCTACCATAAGTGCTCCGTGCACTTCATGTGTGTCATGCACGACGAGTTCATCACGTGGAACTCCCGGCAGGCTGCTCGACAGCAGCCAGTGCCGATGCACGGAACGTGCGTTGACCCACAGCGTATACGCCCAGCGCGCATCGGGTCGTGGTATGGTGCATATCCTTTGCACCTATACCAGTGTCTGTCACAGACACCATGTACCTTAATGGTACTCGACCGTGGTGGAGCATATCTCATCACCATGCCACTGCGGCGTTGGTGTCTGGCATTGACACCGAGTACTCACGGGTACCAAACCATGGTGAGGCAAGCAGCCATCACCACGGTGTCATGCTCGGTGCGGCACCTGTTACGACTGCGTGCGTTGCCTCGACCACCACCTGGTCGGTTGTGTGTGCACTCGTGCACCACACTTGAGCTATGGCTTCACGACCCATTGTACCCGAAGCGGTGCGTACATCACGTACGGCAACCGCTTTGTCGGCGGGTGAGACGTTCCGTTCACCCAACTCGACAGGTCGTTCATGACCAAGGGACCAGTGCAGTGATTGCACTAGGTCCGCGCTTCGCCTCGTGTGTGGTTTCTTGCAACCCCGACACTGCTAATTCGCTCAGCGATTCCGAGGCACCTTGCGCCAGTGGCTTTCTTCGCCACTATGTCTTGTTCGGCTACAGCTACCGCAGCTCTAGTTCGGCTGTTCGCCTCCAGCCTGCAGTCGATGAACATCGACGCCTGGTTCCGGAAGGAGCTTGGTCTTACCTCAAGACCAGGGAGGAAAGGTATTTCCGAGCCTCTCCCCCACTTACACATGAGACCATTAAGTCTCGCGTGGCTTGTGATAGCCACTGGCAGCACGACGGGTACCTGCCTCGTGGAAAGTCAGGGAGGAAAGATATTTCCGAGCCTCTCCCCCACTTAACCTCGAGACTACTGAGTCTCTCGTGGCTTCTGATAGCCACTGACAGGCGCGACGGCTCTCAGTCCCGTGCACTGCGTCGGTATGGGCAGCCGCGTCGGCCGTGCCGACCGAAGGCATCCAGCCTTCGCGTCAGCAGTTTGAGTCTGCGCGACTTGACGTCGAGCTAGTTGCTCACGTCTGGCGAGGCCAAGACAACCTCGCGCCTCGAGCCAATGGCTCTGTGTGCGGAACTATGCTACTCGCCTTGGTTGCGGAGCTGCGTTACTCGCCTTGGTTGTGTGGAGCTCTGTTACCCACACCGGAAGCGCATACAGCGACTTCCTTATCAGTTATGGTCTGAGTGACCTTGCGTGGAACTCTGTTACCCACGCTCGGAGCACCGAATGTCGGTCTCCTTAAGCAGCTTCGCTGCTTGCGGAACTTGTTATCCGCAGTGTGGACCTATGTTACCCACCTGGTGAATGCCCTTCGGCACCACCACTGTCGGAGCGCATACGGTGCGACGACCTTCGGTGTTGGGATCAGCTGGCGTGGCAGACCCGCACACAAACCGGACAGAGTTGGTGTCCACCGACCGAGTCAGGTGAGTCCGGACCCTGGCCTCCGAGTCGCTTGAAGGGACGTCGGCCTGAACAATGTTCAGACCCGACTTGCGGCGGCTGACGTGACGTGGCACTTTGTTACCCACGTCGTGATGTCTCGTTGACGACATCAGAGGCACTCGAGACCTCGTGTGGCACTGTGTTACCCACACAGGAAGCATGGTAAATGCCTTCCTCTTCAGTTATCGTCTGGGCGACTGCGTGTGACACTGTGTTACCCATACAGGAGGCGCATTCAGCGCCTTCCTCTTCAGTTAAGGTCTGGGCGACCGTGTGTGGGTCCGTGTTAACCACACAGGAAGCGCATTCAGTGCTTTCCGCTTCAGATAAGGTCTGGGCGGCCGTGTGCTTCTAAGCTACCCACCTGGCTAGTGCTTAAAGGCATAACCACTTTCGAAGCCCGTACGGCGCGACGGCCTTCGGCGTTGGACGCTGCTAGTGTAGCAGGTCCACACGCCGGGCAAAAGACCCATGCCCGTAGCATTGCCGCAGCGGTGCATGATCTTGCTGTACGCAGAGCTGTCAGCGCGCTGACAGCTCCGTGACGCTT
>NW_003302703.1:0-2988 GCF_000142945.1 Phytophthora infestans T30-4 | reverse complement strand
CCATGGTTCGGGCTCGCCGTACGCGCCGGTATCAACTGGGCGTGCGTGACAGCAGGAGCAACAGCGTCATTGCTGTGATGCTCCGCCTCCCGAGGAACGCCATTCTCATCGTGGCGATGTTCCTCTTCCCGAGGAGTACCAGCCTGTTTGTGATGTACTCTTCGTGGAGGCGATTCGAATCGCCTCCTCCATAGCTGTCGCTTGCACCCGGAATAGCTGGGTGCGAGCAGGACCGACCTTCAGGCCGTCCATGAAGACTGCTGTCTTGACGTCTTCAGGCAGAGGATTCCCTGCCAGAGATGCCACCAACGTGCGCATCTCTTGCGCGTACACCTGCAGCTCACGTTTACCTTGCTTGCACGCGAGAAAGCGTGAGCGCTAGCGGAGCTCGTTGTTCGCCGGTAGGAATGCGGCCCGAAGCTGCTCACACAGCTGAGACCAGGATGCAAAGCATCCAAGAGGTGCCGTCTCCCTGGTGTATGCCCAGGTGCTTTGGCACGTCCACCAAGGTTGGACAGGGGCAAACGCCACCCGAAGTGGATCGTCCGAGATGAGAACCGCCTTCATGGCGACCTCCACCTCACGGACCCAGAAGTGAAGGTTCTCTCCTTCCTTCCCCTCAAACGCTGGGACCTTCATCCATACCGGCTTAGGTCTGGTTGCCTGGAGAGCGGCCATCGAGCCTCCAAACTCCCGCGGACGTGAGCGATGAGACTTCGCTCGTAGGTCTCAAACGCGGTCACGCGTTCTTGTTGCTCGGCAGGCGTCGCCGCCGCCAAGCTGCGACTGACATCTTATCCAAAGATGCCTCCCATCTTCCGAACAGACTCGTACTGTGAGTCGTTCAAGCGAGGAAACTCGCTTCGGTCCATCTTGGCTCAAACGTTGAGCGCACAGAGGATTCAGGTAGCTCAATCTACCCGCGATGGTGTTGGATTGACTACTAGTGCTACCAAGTGTGACGGGGTCACACAGCACCTTGCACAGAGGAAGTGCTAAAGGGTATTAACTACCCGAGTGAACGTTAGTCCACGTGTTCCCCGCCTCAAAGTGAACGGTTTGCTACTAAGAAGAGTAGATTTAAGACTGATGTATTTATAAGTAAGGTTAGCTTGGCTTCTATACAAACTAGAGGTTACCTATAGTGGAACTAAGTAGTCATGCTCTGCTGGCTCCGAGAGCACCTGGTACCGTGTACCAGGCGTCCACAAGAGTGACGGGTCACTCTTTATGTAACCTGGGGCACACTGGATTGTACCCCGTTACCGTATTGACCTATCAGCTCATCGATGGCGTGCTCTTATGGATAGGTATTATTCAGTCACCAGTATATTTTGCGATTAAACTGTGTCACCCCCTCGCTCGCCGAGCTTACTGTTCTACTTCGCAACAGCAAAGCCGATTCAAATGCCAAGCTAAAGAGCCATGGTTCACCAGTCCATCACGCCACAGCAGGAAAATCACCCAATAAGCGCATTGTTCAGCCGAAGCCAACCATACCACGAATCGAGCATTTCTCCATTAACGCCGCAGCAGACAAACCGGTCGCCAACTCGCTACAATAGCAGCGTCCACAACCAGCAATGCCACCACTTTTGGAGCAAAGAGAAGTACAGTTTAGTACATTTAAAAGGACTCGCAGTCGGTCCGAAAACCAACCGCAAGACACTTCACATCTGGCATCTCCTCCACCGACTACACGGAAGGAAGAAAGCCAAGTTTGTTGTACGGACACTGATACAGGCATACTTCCAGGACTAACCCGGAAGTGCAATATGCGTTCAAAATTTCGATGACTCACTGAATCCTGCAATTCGCATTACGTATCGCAGTTCGCAGCGTTCTTCATCGATGTGCGAGCCTAGACATCCACTGCTGAAAGTTGCTATCTAGTTAAAAGCAGAGACTTTCGTCCCCACAGTATAATCAGTATTAAGTAAAGGGTTTAAAATAAAAAAGCTACTAGCTCAGACCGAAGTCCAAACGCTCGCCTTTTGATAGGGCTCGCCCAGCAGTAGCCGCCAGCAATAAAGCCAGCAGCCGCCGCCAAGTAAGACCCCCAACTATTGGGTTGAAACGGTTCACGTGGAAAGTTTTTAGGTGTGGTAATGATCCTTCCGCAGGTTCACCTACGGAAACCTTGTTACGACTTCACCTTCCTCTAAATGGCGAGGTTTAAAAAAGTTCCCATCAATCCACTCGCAATAAAGCAAACAGACTCACGGTCCCAATTTTTCACCGAGTCATTCAATCGGTAGGTGCGACGGGCGGTGTGTACAAAGGGCAGGGACGTAATCAATGCAAGCTGATGACTTGCGTTTACTAGGAATTCCTCGTTCAAGACTGAAAATTGCAACAGTCTATCCCTAGCACGATGCGCATTCACAAGATTACCCAGACCTATCGATCAAGGTTGTATACTCGTTGAACGCATCAGTGTAGCGCGCGTGCGGCCCAGAACATCTAAGGGCATCACAGACCTGTTATTGCCTCCAACTTCCTTTGGTTTGATTACCCAAAAGTCCCTCTAAGAAGTCCACAAACCTACCAAAAATGGTAAGCGGAACTATTTAGCACGCGGAGGTCTCGTTCGTTAACGGAATTAACCAGACAAATCACTCCACCAACTAAGAACGGCCATGCACCACCACCCATAGAATCAAGAAAGAGCTCTCAATCTGTCAATCCTTACTATGTCTGGACCTGGTAAGTTTTCCCGTGTTGAGTCAAATTAAGCCGCAGGCTCCACTCCTGGTGGTGCCCTTCCGTCAATTCCTTTAAGTTTCAGCCTTGCGACCATACTCCCCCCGGAACCCAAAGACTTTGATTTCTCATACGGTGCTGACAAGGTCATTTAAAGTAAACGACTGCCAATCCCGAGTCGGCATAGTTTATGGTTAGGACTACGATGGTATCTATCATCTCGATCCCTTAACTTTCGTTCTGATGATGAAACATCATGGTAATGCTTTCGCTAAGCTCATCTTT
>NW_003302702.1:4233-6835 GCF_000142945.1 Phytophthora infestans T30-4 | reverse complement strand
ACACAACCTGGATATGCGTGACAAGGAGAGAGGTCGTTTGACACGGTCAAATCCAGAACTATCATACTCCCCCAGAACTCATGCATCCTGGTTTCCAACCGGATCTATTCAAGTTGACAGGCCTGTTCGTGTAACAGCCTCAACTACGTCCTCAACACCAATCAGCTCCCGTAGCATCGCAAATTGTTGTGGTCCGAGCGATTTGGTGAGCAAATCAGCAGCATTGTTCACGGTTGAAACGTAGTTCAGCGACAATTCATTTCTCTCAACGAGCTCAGCAATCTTGTAACTCGGTGTAGTAAAACACACAAATATCGTCAGATGTGGATTCCTTACACAAACCACAACGAATCGCCGAGTTAAGTCGGCGGTTGTATGGCCTGCGCAGAGGGTGGTCCCCTCGCGGTCCGGCCCTTCCGGGACAGACGAGTGGCTCGCTTCCACTCGGTTCCGACTAACCAAGTCAGATCACTTCCGAGGCTCCGCCGAGTTTGGTTCGGCTGAGCTCGTTCACAACTCTGTGCCCCCCACCAAAGGATGGACGACGGCGCGCGAGCGCTTTTACAGGTCACCGAGCGCAGAGGCAGCTCAGCTAGAAGTGTTACGGCACCCGGGCTATCCGACGTACCGGCCCGCTGAGTATGCGGGACTTTCTTTCGCGCGTAGCGAGACTTTGTCCTACCCGGACCGACCTAATCTCTTGGCGCTACCAGTCAATACCCTACAAGCTATGCCTCTCGAGTATTGACGGCAGGCATAATCCAGCCCTATGCAGGGACTTACCGGAAAAGTGTACACGTGTCTTGGACTAGGAAAATTCTGCTCTGTTATCTTCTGGGAGCCCTTTCGGCTCCCCCTATTTAATGTGGTGTTGGAATTCCCACGTGAACTCTAGCTACAAATGTAGTTAGGATGTTCCCACAACAATACGTCTACTAGGATAGTAAACGATCGTTCGGGCGGACCTGAAGACCCCAGTTCTGCCCTTGCACCGGGACAAACTGGACCTTGTAAACTACTTATATAGGCCAACCAGTAAAAATAAGAGCACCCTACTAGCACGAGCAAAGCTAGCAGGTGTTTTGAATCCTCGTGGTCCCAACAGCGGAAGGGTACCAGGCACGGGTAAGCCTTTTACGAGATCACCGAGTGTTCAACACTCGGCTGGAAGAAATAAAAGGGAGGCAATTAAAGCACTCCCAGTCGTGCAAATAGGCAACAATAAGCCGTCACGTAAAACCTCCCGATAATAATCGGCCAATACACAAAGTCTCTTGGCCTTGCCGGATGAACCCTCGCTACAGAGCTTCGAGTTCACCGACAGGCATAACACACTCAAACAAGCTTGACCTGACGCTTACCTTGAAGCCGGACGTCGCTCTGTGTGCTTGAGTGGAAATTCTGTTCTGTATTTAAGCTTACCCTTTCGGGTCTATTCCTAATAAGAAGTCCTAATCAAGTATACAAATATCAAGTGAACAATGATCCGTTATGGATCTTCTTGCATGCCAAGCGTCGTCTGCACTGTCGCATGAGCATCTTTAACGGTCCGCGCCCTGTCCCAGACGGTTAACGTATCTTCCAAAGGTCGCTGAGTATTCCGCGAACTCATCCCAACCGCCACTGAGGGTTCGTACCGTAGATGGTCCGCTGAATGCGAATCCGGCCAGTCCATTATTAATAATAAGGACAGCCTGGATTCAGTGACATAGGGCCGTATCCGATATTTGTTGAAAACTCGGAGGTGACGCCGTCGAGTCCCTTGCACCTTGGCGTCCCCGTACATCACCTGACCGAGGGTTCGTCGCTTGAACATCTTGGGCGGTGTCACGTCATTGTCGACGGGTGATAATCCGCAACTACGGAGAAATCACTACACCACACACCAGCCGCCATCGCGTTTTCGACCGCGTACAAGCGCTGATGCAGAATGATGAGTGGATGCATCTGTTCAAGCCCATCCCCAAGAGAAAAGCCGACTGGCCTGCGCTTGCGAAGGAACTTCAATACCCAGTCAGCTCGGTTTCGACTAGCCAAGTTGCCGAGGATCCAGTCTCGCTACTGTTGTCGCTGGGCTTCGAGAACGAGACGTACCCATCGACGATGTCGCTCCAAGATTGGAGTCCACATGAAGCCGGAGCTGCTCTTCAGAAATGGAAGAAAAAGCCCCGGAAGGCATTTGGCGCTGTCGGCATCAACACTGGAAAGCAGCCTGTGAGTCGAACGATCGTTCATGATGAAGATCCGTCCACGATTCCACTGCCGCCGACACCCAAACGACTCGTTCGTACTCCTCCGACCAAGCGTGGAGCTGAGCGTGGTGCCTTTGGCACTATTCGAAGCTTCACCGTACTTTTCAAGACTCGCACATGGTTACGCCACGTTTCGGGAGAGCCGTATGCCGCGTGTTTACGTTCGCCAACGAGGTGTTCGGTTCGGTCGCCGAAGTGGTGGCGCGAGCTTCCCAATGGGTGGTGGCCGGAAAGTCTCAGGTTTGAAAGCCGAGTGTTCGTTCATGTGACCAATAAATTTTGGCGGCGTACTTTCAAACAAGAAAAATCTCCAGTCCTAGATGTATGCCTCCAGATGAATTGACTTGGGA
>NW_003302702.1:0-2953 GCF_000142945.1 Phytophthora infestans T30-4 | reverse complement strand
TCAGACCTTGCCAAATTTGTGCGCACCAAAGGCACGAAGGAGGAACTCCCGCCAGAGCTCAAGGCCGTCGTTCAAGAACGTCATTTAAACTAGGCAGCCCGCCAACTACAACTGGGTTGGTCCCTATCGGGCTGCCACAGTTAACCGAGCCTTCAATGGAAGCAGAGTGTATCTTTGCTTTCATGGGGCAGAGTGAATGGCCTGATAAATACGTAACAAGTGTGAACGCGACGGAAAATGAAAAGGAGAGGAGTAGAATCCTCGGTGGAGGTGTTGGAGAAATAATGGAGTGTGCTGATGCTGATGAGGGCACCAGCGAGGGTTCGCTCGGCTTGGTTTCGAGTGCAGCGCGAGACGAGCCCAAGGGTCACTCCAAGATTATGAAGTTGAACCCTGGCGAGAGACAGGGGTGGTGTTCGGCCAAGAAATTCGACCGACGGATCAGAATGAGAGCTCTGGTGCAAGGCACTGTGAACGACCAGCGAACGAGGATCCTCCTCGACACAGGAGCGAGCGTTAGTGTGATCACTGACGCCTTTGCCAAGAAGTTGCGACTCCGAGATGTACCCGATCACGGACGCCGCATCGACATTCAAGGAATTAACGAAGGCAAGGTGTCTACGACGCGACGAGCGTGCGTCAAGATTACGCTCGGATGGGAGATGGTGTACGAGTTTGAGATGTGGGTAATGGCGCATAGTGCAGGCGTCGACGTGGTACTCGGGACCGACTTTATGATCCCAGCTGGGATCCGGTTGGACCTGTTCCACGGCGCGGCGCAATTACCGCACGAAGCTCAAATCCCACTGATCAAGACCAAGAATATGATCGATAGCGAGGAATACGGCTCCCATGATAACGCCGGGCCACCCGAGCGTTTGGACATTCAAGCGCACGAGTGGCGAGAATATCGACTAGCGAAGCGTCAAGTCGGGCTGGAAGAACACGTACTGTGGGTTCGTCGAACGAACAAGTTAATCCCGTCAGTGACGAGGTTTCGACGTGGACGGCCTCAGAGCATTCGATTGACCAACGTGTCTGATCGAACTGTGTACCTACCAGCACACGACTCGATCGCGATGTGGATTCCAGACGGGGATTTGCCACGAGGTGACGGCTATGTGCGTCTGGATTCCAAGAAGTACCAAGACTGGCAGGTGTTGGCCTAGGAAGGTTGTAGAGACCGCGAGCTCTTTCAGCGTGAATGTGAAATCTACGAACAATGGCTTGCAACTCAGCCTTTGGCAGTCGAGCGACCAGACTATCCCGAACCCAGTAGGGTGCTAGCAAGGTCTCTTGCAGACTCGCTAATGGACTCTAGTGATCGTCTGACATGTGCAGAGCGCTTTGCAATGGTCATGGAGGAACGGGAACGAGTGGATGTATGTCTGGCGTCTGAGGTGACAGCCGAGGACTCGACTGATGATCAATTTTCCGAAGAGTCTTTGGACACTTACACGGCAGCTCACGGCGGAAGCAATAATGCAAACGAAGCCTCGATAGCGCGTACACACGAACTACTGAGCTCGGTAAACGTTGTACATACGCCAACGAGTGTTAATTTCAAGTCTAGGGTGATAACGGAAGCGACAAGTAATAGCACTGGATCAGACGGAATCACCAGTCTAGACGGTGTTGTCCCGGCCTTGTGTGCAGCCAAATTTGCGTACAAATCATCGGTGGATGGTCCAGAGGATGCAGACGTCGCGCCGAAGGTGGTGAATACGGCACCGAGTGTTCGCTGCGAGATTGGGGCGAATACCGAACTGTCAAGCCAAAGGTCAACCAAGCCAGTGAACAGAAGTAAACAGCCCAATATGTCGGCTGCCTGCGCATTTAATATTGTTAACAAAGACTCGGCAGGTGGCCCAGAGATGGAAAACCAGGCGGAGAAGGAGATGGACACAGCACCGACTGCTCAATCGAATCGAAGCGGATACCGAGATTGAGTCAAGGAAAGAGTCCGTCGCGACTTTGGACGAGACGTACATATCGGCTGCTCGCGTGCTAACGACCGAAGGAAATGAAGCAGCGTAGGACACAAAAAGTGATTTCTGCGAGCACCCAGCTAGCAACATCGGCCTGGAAGGCTACGCGAAGAAGTTGGCATTCCTGCCAGACCTTACCGAAGAAATCAGCACGAAAAAACTACAATGCGCCAATGTTGCTGATCCCCAGTTGTCGGCCGATCGCAGGGAACATCTTGTCGCAACGCTGAAGAACCACGAGAACGTCCTGATTGCTAGTGGTAACGCACAGCCGCCGCCAGCCTACGGCGCGGTATTCGATATCGATACGCCACCATCTTGTAATCAATGCAAAGCCGGATGTCCTGCCCCTTCTTTTACATCACAACCACGATTGGCGATGCCCATGGACTGTCTGAAAAGACGATCAGTCCTGCTCGCAGCAAAGCGCGTAGCAGCTCGTACAGTTTGCTGAGAAATCGTAGCGGTACGCGTCGGACACGCAGTTTTATCGGAGCATGCCCCTACTTGTGGTGTAGTGATTTCTCCGTAGTTGCGGATTATCACCCGTCGACAAAGACGTGACACCGCCCAAGATGTTCAAGCGACGAACCCTCGGTCAGGTGATGTACGGAGACGCCAAGGTGCAAGGGACTCGACGGCGTCACCTCCGAGTTTTCAACAAATATCGGATACGGCCCTATGTCACTGAATCCAGGCTGTCCTTTATTATTAATAATGGACTGGGCCGGATTCGCATTCAGCGGACCATCTACGGTACGAACCCCTCAGTGGCGGTTGGGGATGAGTTCGCGGAAGACTCAGCGACCCTTGAAAAGGCACGTTCACCGTCTGGGACAGGGCGCGGACCGTTAAAGATGCTCATGCGACGGTACAGACGACGCTTGGCATGCAAGAAGATCCATAACGGATCATTGTTCACTTGATATTTGTATACTTGATTAGGACTTCTTATTAGGAATAGA
>NW_003302701.1:3301-5970 GCF_000142945.1 Phytophthora infestans T30-4 | reverse complement strand
ACCTGTGACATAATGTTAAAGGCGTGCCAAAACATGAGCAAAGTGGGGTCGGTATCGCCAGGTAGGTGTACCAAGTGAAACCCGCGTCAGTAAGTGAGGAATTTAGGGAACAAACGTCACAATGTGTGTCCAATCGATTGAATGGCTGAAACAAGGTGGGCCGGACCCAAACCCAAAAACTTGTTGTATACTTATGTTCGCCATGCGTATGAGGGCCCAAATCGTATACTCTTAAGTCCCAAAAAACCACTTGTTACGACTAAGGGACGCAATACGACGGAGGACATCGACGACATCGCTGATGGATTGGATAGCGGAATACACCGCTACGGCTCCGGATCACCTAGCCTAACTCGTACTTGAGCTGTTAATGGATGAATTTGCACTGAGCGATCTGCAGACCTATTACACGACGTGACTGTGTTTGTAATGCGGAGTTATTTCGACTTAGTATATCCCTAAGTCGAAATAACTCGCGCGAGCTAATCTGACTTTCTCTCCGATTCAGATTAAGTCGCGCGAGTTAATCTGAATTATCTGAGTCCGATTCGTTTCGTACGGTTGGTTCCGGTAGCCAATCTCGAATTAAGGACGTGATGTCGAAGCGCAAGTGCACCCAGCGGACCGAGGGAGAGAAGATAGAGCTGCTGAAGAAGTGGAAAGCCCATCCAGAATGAACTTTAGCAGACGCTTGGCGGGAGCTAAACGTCAAGGGGCCTACCCTGCGGGGATGAAAAAACAAACAGTACCGGTATTGGAACCTTGACTCTAATTAGTCGTGCTTCGAAATTAGTCGTGCATTCGCGCTTTAGTGCCGTCACAAATATAGGATATTTTAGAGGGCTCATCAATTTTAAAAATAATCACCTGGTTTTGGAAAGATCGCGGTAAATACTTTATCCTAGTATGCTTGATTTGGATTATGAACGAGTAGTTCTTACATAACGTGCTAGTAAATTTCCAAAATTCTGTGCTCCACTCTAATTAGTCATGGCATGACTAATTAGAGTGAGTGGTGTTCTGTGATTATCGTCTCCCAATTGGGATTGGCACCAACAACGGGATTTGCAGAACAGTAAGTGAGTCGGTACGAAAGCTGTGTTCACCACCTTCGTCTGTGATCAATATACACATTCTGTCACAACGGTCATGTATCCACTCACCTGGTTTCATTTTCCCCGGCAAGACTGTCCACTCCGCCTCGTCCTCGTGTGTCGAGTATGTAAATATGTTTTTTATCGGGATCGGGTCTCACCGGCTTGAGGCATTGTGGCGACTCCGGCTGCTGGAACGCCTTCACCGTTGCAATCGAACTTACTGTGATTGGAGCTTTACAGAACTGAATAAGCCGTCGTCCCAATTGCAGCCAAAGCTGGTAGAGTTTTAGTGGAATTCACCCATGCGGTTGTTTTTCTTTAAAAAAAAAGAGATTTTGTCATCTAGCTTTCTTCAAGCAACATTCAGTGGGACATCAGGGTTACTAAATTATAGAAGACTGAAGAAACAACTTTTTTCGGGCGCAGCTTTTTGTTACTAATGAGTCACATAAAAGTAAGAATTTTTTAAAACTCGAGTGCCGTCCCTGGAAATACTCTGGATGTTATTTAATCTGACGACGAAGTACATCTCAAGCTATCTAAGAGCTACCCGGCGGTCGTGTCCACCATCCCGGCTATCTTGTTCATCGTACCGTCGTACACTTCGTTGGTATCGAAAAAACTCTCCACATAAGACGTCTGTAGAGTCATATTGAATTCGGGCATCTCACTTATCCAGTGGCCAAATTGCCTTTACCGCTGATGTAAGACAAGAAAATCTTCATGCCACACGTCTCATTCATGGGGTTTTCAGGATCCAGCTGTGTTTCCAAAAGTGTACCGTGCGTCGAATAATCGAATGTGATCAGCTCCTTGTTGTCACCATCAAGTGACGCCAGCAGGGTTTTCGCATACTTATGCGGTGTTGTGGTGTTTTCCGGAAGTTGAAGTAACACCAAACACCAAGCAGGGCAGGTGGCAAGCCTGCGGGAAACTTGTAGCCTAGTGTATTGATGTAGGCTATTGCTAGCAGATTGTAGAGTGAGAGGATAAGTTAGTCGTCACCAACCCTCCGTCTTCAATGAACTGTACAGCTCTGATGCTGGTGACAGCATCAAAGGTAACATGCAAGACAGCCAGAGATTCCACTTGGATCACTGGCGGTCTGTCCTACAAGATCCATGAATATTTAGCCAGGTAGAGGATACTAACTTGGACGCGCCAGAGTCAGGCACCTCTCCGTCTGTGATAAACCTGGATGCACCAGGTTGCTCACTGTCTAGTCGGCAGCTTGATGGCAGTGGAATCCGGCTTGATACCTGTGATTCACCACACGTCGTCACCGCGTAATATGTCTATCATAGCAATTTCCCAAATTTCCTTGAGAGCGTCCACTTCCGTATTTATGCCGTGGGTCGTGAGGTTGGAATGCGGATATGGCAATCGTCTCCGGGAGACCGTGATAGCGGAACACGCCATCGACGAACAACCTTGCGGTTTGTTCGCCCGTCACAGTGACGGGAACTGGAGCAAGATGTACCATCTTGCTCAGCCGACACACGAACACCAAAATTCCGGTGTTGCCGTGTCCGTCGGCGGGAAGCCCAAAGATGAAGTCAAGACTCATCGAGA
>NW_003302701.1:0-2885 GCF_000142945.1 Phytophthora infestans T30-4 | reverse complement strand
CATGGACATCCAACACAGCCCCGGTGGTGAGGTGTTTGATTGAGAATGAATGTGCGTCAGCACGTTCAACGCGATATGGTCCCACCCACGTCACAAGCAACTTATTACTCCTCTTCTCGTCCACCCTCGAGCGTAGAACATAGTCGCCTTCCGTAAAATTCACAATATTCTCACCACGTTCTCGTTTCTTGTTCAGCATCCTTTGCTTCATGCGTTGATCCTCAACCACCTTATGCATGGCTTGTATGCTGTTGCGCAGGTCATCGAGAAAACCATTGATCTTGTCACTTGTGGGCACCTCCTTGAACTCCCCAGTACTAGGCAGGTAAAATTCTCGGAGAGGTGTCGGACACGGTAATCCAGTAAATAACTCAATGGGGGCTCTATTACCCAACGATGGCACTGCTGTGTGGTTGAGGCTCGATTGTACCATTGGTATCAAGTAGACCCAGTCGCGGTGAGCAATCTTGTACTCCAGGATCATTGTTCGGATCACTTGGAGGATGTCTCTGTTTACGCGCTCTACCGACCCGTTGATCCACGGGCAATAGGCAGGCGTGAACTCCTGCTGCGTTCGCAGGCGGCGTGAAAGCTCACTCACCACTTCGTTTTTGAAATGGGAGCCTTGATCTGAAATCCATTTCGGTGGCAGTCCAAACCGAGAATGCCAATCAAGGAACGCTTCGACTGTCACTGCACTGTCGGCTGTGTCTGCCGTGACCAGCTCACAGAAATGGGAGGCATGATCTTTAAGCACCAAGATGTACTTGGAGTCTCCAAAACCATCACCCATCGAAAGGAAATCAAAATGTAGCAAACCATTGCGTTCACTGCTTTCAAACGTTTCACCCCAAGGTCTGGGGATGATATTCCCCCCTTTTGAATGCAGGCACAGACGACACTGGCGGACGAAAGTGGACGCTATAGGGCGCAGGTTCTCCAGCGCAAACAAACGTCGAATATGTTCCACCATGGCGGCAATTCCGCGGTGGCCTTGTGCGCCACAATGTGCAATGATGAACAACCGCGTGATGAGGTCCTTCGCCTCTACAGGAATCCAGACCCGATTATTGAGCGCAAGAACACCAGCCTCAGTACGCTCGACGCCTTGTGGGGGTTCGTATCGGGACTGAACCAGCGAAATCTCTGAAAACGTAGGCCACACAAAATTGGCATCATCCAGAGGGCGAAACGCCGAAATGCTCAGCTCCGTCGCCTCCGTAGTTGACTCTTGTTGAGGTGCAGTTGAAGGCGAGCGAATCCTCTTGATCGTGGCGGTGCCAGTAGCGTGATTTCCGGCCCACCTGCTGATCATGTCGGCCCAAACGTTCTGGGGTCCAGCGATATGTTCAATCACGTAGTTGTAGTTCATCAGTTTTAGAGCCCACCGTAACAGTTTTCCTTTCACATACTTCTTGACATGTTCGTTTGGGGCGAAGACATGGATCAAATTACGATGGTCACAAAACAATCAAAAGCCCTGGGGTCTCAGCAGCAAGTAATCTAGTTTGTCACAGGCGAAAGCGATTGGAAACGCTTCTTTCTCGATCACTGTCCAATTGAGTTGGCTCCCAGTGAACGTCCCGCTCAAACATTCAGCAAGCTGGTGCTGCTGGTCCTGGACAGGGACGTTAGGGTTGTAGCCCTTAATTTGAGTCACGATTAGCGCCCAGCCAATATCCGATGCGTCTGTTAGCAGGCACGTAGTTGCTGAATCATCAGGGAAAGCGAGCGTAGCAGATGAAGCCAGCATTGCCTTCACTCTGTCAAATGTAGCCTTCTCATCAGCGCTTAACTCGATCAAAATTCCAGCTGCCGCTCGCTTCGTACGGCGGGTTTTTGCCAAAGCTTCGTCCAGTTTGTGTTGAAGAGGAGAAACTTGACGGGCATAGTCAATGAGACTCTCGCGCATCCAGTTTGTGGCGCAAAGAAATTGCTGCAGCTCCCCAGCCGTACTTGGATATGGCATTGCACAGAGTGTTTCAATCCGGGCAGGGTCGTGACGTACACCGTTGGCATCAATAAACTTGCCGCACCACTTCACGTCCTGTTGGTATAGACTGGACTTCTTCACACTGAGCTTCAGGCCAAACTCATCCAATAGTGAAAACAACTCCTTCAGTTTCTCCAAATACGTGTCGATGTCTTCTGCATAAAGTAACAGATCGTCAATCCATACAAGAAGATGTTTGTAGAGCAGTGTAGCAAAACACTTCTCCATTGTCTTCTGGAAGTAGATCGCAGCATCACCACAGCCTTGGGGGACACGTCGAGGAGTGTACATCTTCTCATCAGTCATATACGAAAGCCATTCCTGGCAGAACTCAGCAAGAGGTAGCTGCCAGAAACCCTTAATGAAATCGAAAAGTCCAAAGTGTTTGTTTCCACGTGCATTTTCCATTACCAAAGAAAGTATCGGCATCACGGCAGCCATAATGTCCGTTCTTGAATTAAATTCGCGGTAATCCGTAGTCTGACGCATGTCCATTAGCTCTTGAGACTTTTTGACGGGTAGTACGGGGCTTGCCCACCGGCTTGTAGGGGTCTCGTAGATCCATCCTAGTTCAACAAAGCATAGTGTTAAACTCCCGTAAGAATTGGCGGACCATGCGGAGGATATTTGCGGGGGCTTACATTTGCATGGCTTAAGCCCCCTCCTTTCAAACGCACTTCCGAGGCGGCGAGGACACCGCGCAGGGTGGGATCGTCACGGGAGGTCCAAACGACCACATCATGCTGAGATGTGTGCAATCACGTCGCAACTTTATCCCACTTTTGTCCTGGGGAAAATCCCGTTCTTCCAAGGGCCCTTTTCTATTATAAATCTTCAACTGCCAGATACGAAACTTCCTTCGTCACTTGGCGCATAGTGGATTTCGGATTTG
>NW_003302700.1:2831-5840 GCF_000142945.1 Phytophthora infestans T30-4 | reverse complement strand
CTCTTCATACTCTCCTTCACTTGCATCTCCGTTCTCGCTCTCCTGGTCTTGGCCATCCTCGTCGAACTGGACGGTTCGTCACACCTCCATCGTCATGGCGATGAGTCGTTGATCCGCCGGGTCCGACCCCGCGAGAGGCGATCCTCCAGCCGTCGCTGGGCTTCCGTCGCTCGGAGTTGCTGATCCCTTGACCATCTTCACTCTTCTCTTTCTCTTCTCTTCCTCTTAACTTGGTTAGCTGGCACCTATAAAAACAAGCACACACTCCTGTTCCCGGGTCGCGGCACCAGTTGTGGTGTAGTAGAACACACAATTATCGTCAGATGTGGATTCCTTACACAAACCACAACGAATCGCCGAGTTAGGTCGGCGGTTTGTATGGCCTGCGCAGAGGGTGGTCCCCTCGCGGTCCGGCCCTTCCGGGACAGACGAGTGGCTCGCTTCCACCCGGTTCCGACTAACCAAGTCAGATCACTTCCGAGGCTCCGCCGAGTTTGGTTCGGCTGAGCTCGTTCACAACCCTGTGCCCTCCACCAAAGGATGGACGACGGCGCGCGAGCGCTTTTACAGGTCACCGAGCGCAGAGGCAGCTCAGCTAGAAGTGTTACGGCACCCGGGCTATCCGACGTACCGGCCCGCTGAGTATGCGGGACTTTCTTTCGCGCGCAGCGAGACTTTGTCCTACCCGGACCGACCTTATCTCTTGGCGCTACCAGTCAATACCCTACAAGCTATGCCTCTCGAGTATTGACGGCAGGCATAATCCAGCCCTATGCAGGGACTTACCGGAAAAGTGTACACGTGTCTTGGACTAGGAAAATTCTGCTCTGTTATCTTCTGGGAGCCCTTTCGGCTCCCCCTATTTAATCCTATGCTTCTCATACAAATATCGTATGAAATGTAGTCGTTTCGGATCTCTACCGACCCTTCAGCTGAGTTCCGGCGACCGTTGAGCTCAGCGGCTATCCGGATAGCATATCCGGACAGATCGCCAAGTACTTACCGTGATCCTTTGTTCCTAAGCTCTGGGTTATCAGACCGAGCCGATTCTTGATCGAAAGAAGGTTGGCGTATGGTCGAATCTGGAAATCCCTACACCACAACTGCCCTGGTTATGATACGAGCCGAGCTGGTGAGTATCTTAATCCTTCGTTTGGTTCTGCCACCATTGGTCCGTACTCGGCTGATGACGTCTTGCGGTTCTCCACCACCTTCTTCGGTACGTTCGTTGCTTCCACTGTCACTCACTTGCAGCTCCTTACTCCTCGCATGCTACTCCAGCACAACTCGCGGCGCCACCATTCTCCTCCAACTCCTCGTTGAGGTGAAGGCGCGCCAGCTGAGTCGATTCCTGCATACGCTCAGGGTGCTCCACCGCGGGCGAATCGTCAAGGTATTCCCATCTTCGCTGGGTCTTCAATCGGTGAGCTCGGCTCGGATGACAAGAGTGCGTCTGATGACGACTCGGCGGACGACGAGTTGGGTTCTCCCAATCTCCGAGGCGCGTCTCCGAGTATGTCTCTGTTCGGCACTCCACTCCCCAGTGGAACGGATCCGCCTCAACCCACTTCAGCCGAGTCGGGTTCTGAGACACCGGCTCTTCTTCCCTCTGCTTCGGCGTCGGCCTCCTTAGCTAGCTCGGCGACGAGACTTCTTGCCACGGCTGCGGATGTTGCATCTCCTCCCGCAGTTTCTCAAGAAGCGACGTCTGCTGCGCCGCCACGCCTCCAATCGTCGAGTCCGCTGAGCTCCTCCCAGTTGTCTCCGTCGGGTTCAACTCACTTGGAGTCCGGATCGCCAACTTTTTAATTTTCTTCTTTTGACTGTAGGTATCGTTCAGGACTTCATTTCGTAATTATTCAGTATATGTAATTTCGACACAGTAGCATTCCATCTCAACTCGGCCTGTGTCGTCCGCTGAGTTGGTGTAACATTACTGTTAATCCTCATCTGAAATTTGCACCATTTGCAGACGGTTTTCACGCTTCTTTTGTCGTAGATAGTCAAACAGGAGACTCCACATGACAAGTTCGACAGTGGCTCCCAAGTAGGCTCATCGTAGCCGACCCACTTAACCTTGAACTTCCGTTGTGACCGGGACGTACTCGTGGATAATGGTAGCTCATCGTCGAGAATAGCTTCGACCTCATACTGGTCCGTACTTGGGTCTGGCTCCCAGCTGTCTTCAGGCAGTAATTCTTCGTCAAAGTCAAAACGCTGAGTCTCTTCGAGGTCGGCAATTAGCCTCGTCTTTGGTCTTCCGCCGAGTTCGGTGACTGCCTTCAGACGTGATACATGGACCACTGGGTAGAACCTATATCCACACTTGTCGGGTAGCTCCAATTCATAGGCGAATTCTTCCATCTTCTTCTTCACCCTGAATAGTCCATGCCATCGATGGGCTAACTTCTTGGTCAGGCCCGACTTGACTCGCTCCATAAACAACCAGACTTGATCTCCTTCTTTGAACAAGGAATTGGTGGATTTATCGCCTGGTTCTGCAACTCTATCTTCGTCACCTGCTGTGTTGGGAATGGATCTTTTCTCCTTTTTGCTCAGTGCTTCGTTGTGCTCTCTGTTGCAGGTGATCCAATACGATCCCGCGATGATTACGGTAGGATGTTTACGCCACCGATGATTAGACGAGTACAGAGTGTTGGTGATTGGATGCACCAAATGATTGGATGCAAACTAGGTAGAGAAGACAGTGTAAGTTCTTATCAATCAATCACTTCTGAATTTCCATGCTGCCCCTCAAGTGACTTCCCTCGCCTCGGCCTTCCTCGCCCCAAGCTTCGGCAGACCCTCCCCTCGCAGAACACAAGATCCAACCATCACCTATCTTCACTCTCGAGCCTCGTCGTGCCCTTCTCTCGGACTTTGGAAATCAAGCCGCTAATTCGAGGGAAACTTCTCGTTGGCTTGTTCGCTTCTCTGGGCCACTTCAACTGCTCCCTTGAATTGGCTAGAGAGTCCCTGTCCAGATCGGAATTGGAGCTCCGCCATAGC
>NW_003302700.1:0-2544 GCF_000142945.1 Phytophthora infestans T30-4 | reverse complement strand
CTCTTTCACCACGATTTTTTGGCGCGTCGCCTCCATGTATTCCTTGAGAGACTGCTCCAGCGAGGCCCACGAATCATGATGCGCCTTAAATACAGGGACCTGAACCAGCTCTTCTTCTTCGACATCGGAGACGGTTCTTTTCTTTCCTTGACGACGCTTTCTCGTTGGTTCCGTCCTCACTTCATCTTCTTCCACTTCACCCTCTTCCCCTTCGCCCGAAGCGACCTTCTCCTCCTCTGCATCCTCTTCATCTTCTACCGAATCGTCCTCTTCATCGCCCGTAGTCTTCTTTGCTTCACTCGACGTGTCCACACCTCCCTGACCTTCCTTACCATCTCCTCCTTCATCTGCGACGTCTTCTGTTGCCTCCTCCACTCGATCTTGAGCATTGCTGTCCTCTGCTACTTCAGTTGGACTAGGGCGAGATGTCTCCATGATTTCTCTGGCGTGTGTTCTCTCTGAGCGCGTACGCGCCGCACGCAAGAGAGCGAGGTTAGCCTGACGAGCTTCCTCGACCACACGCTCTTGCTCTGCCATCTTCGCCTTGATCTGGGCAGTCTTGTGCGTGCGTGCTATCCTCGGTGCGTGGGAGGGGGGGGGCTGCCACGTGTCTCCCTAACTGGTGGCTAGGAATCAAAAGAAGAAAATGAGAGTAATTTAAACCGTAAAAACTCTATCTGGACAATACCTGCCGGTATACCTGGACAATACCTGAGTGATAAAACCTGGACAAGAGGGGTGCCGTAAATTAAATTGAATTATTACTCTGCAAGTACCGTATTTGAGATCTCCTACTTCAGAGTGATCTCCTAATTCAGACTGCCCTCCAACCAAAGTTGAGTTGTTTCGTGAGATCCTTGTGTCGAGCTAGCTCCACTTGCAACGTTTCCTTCTTGCATGCTATCACCCCCATGGATTGCTGGATTGCAAGCCGGGAGTCACCCACGATAATCAAATCAGTTATCCCTCGGTCAATCGCCGCCAAGACTCCATTGTTCATGCCGGTGTACTCGGCGATGTTGACTGTGGTGGACGACAGGTACGCACTCGCAGCGATCTCAATGTCCCAATTCGGAAGGCGCCACAGTATCCACGAACAACTGCCATACCCGCCGTATTTAGCCGTCTTCGCTGAGCCATCAAATGACAGCACGCATCCTGCAAAGTCAGCTGGTATTCGGGCATATAGCAGCTCTGGGCTCATTCTTACTGTCGCCGGGGTCTTGGAGGGAGGCGCGAGGTATTTCAGGGACTCGTTGCATTCATCATCTTCCCAGTTGAGCTCAGCGGTGGCAAGCTTGGTCACAGTCTTAGGGTCTGTACCACTGACATGACCTGCGTTCTGCGAAGCTGTTTCTTCATCCACAGCGCGCTCTAACCTGTAGCCAATTCCGCCGGGGTCGAACACCATCGTCGCCGAGCTCGTTACTCCGATCTCAGTTCCAGTACCTCTCAACAGTGATACCTCTGATAAATCATAGGTGTCGTCCGCGTCAGGGCCCGTATTCGCTGAGTTCACTGCGATGGCCGATCTGACCCCTGCGTGCTCAAACTTGTCTCCGAGGTAGATGGTATCATCGTCGTGCTGTCTAACCACTTCCGAACCGGTTTCAGCCTCCATAGTCTCCAACGCTGAGTCCGCCGTAGCTGGGTCGTCGTTCGGCTTTACTCCTTCAAGTAGTAGTACCTCCCGACTATCATGGTCCTTCGTCGCGTTGGAGTGCTCATCCGCTGAGGTGGTTGTGACGGAAGAACTGACTTCCGTGCGTGCAAACGCGTCTTCAGTATAGCTGACATCCTGACGACATGCTGTAACCACGTCCGAGACACTCTCAGTGTTTAGATCTTCTGACGCCGAGTCCACTGCCGCCGACTGGATTATGCAAGCCTTTTGTGTACCCATCGCTGAGTTCACCACGGCTGCAGAACTTAACTCTTCGACTCCAGACTCGGCTCGTGCCTCACCTTCATCACTGTTGCTCTTGGTATTCGCCGTCCAGCTCAGTCCTTCACTGTTATCCTCAACATCTCTTGAAAGTAATACCTTCCGACCATTATAGTATTCAGTCGTGTCATAGTGCTGGTCCGCCGAGTTCACCGGGACGGCGGGACTAACTTCCGTGAACGCACACTTCTTTCTGGTATAGCTTACATCCTGGAGGCATGCCGTGGCCGCGTCCGAGTCACTCTCAGCGTTTAGATCCGCTGACGCCGAGTCCACCGCCGTCGACTGGATAATGCAGGCTTTTGGCGTACCCATCGCTGAGTTCACCACGGCTGCAGAACTCCACCCATCGACTCTGTACTCGGCTCGTGCTTCACCTTCATCACTGTGGTTACTTGTCTTCACCGTCCAGCTCAGTCCTTCACTGTTATCCTCAACATCTCTTGACAGTAATACCTCTCATCCTGGGATTTCCCAGTCATCAGGCTAGGGGCATGTTACCGCTGGATCTGTCTATATTGTCTGGAAGAACATCCAGCGTTTCATACTCGTCCCTTCAGGTAGTCCGCTGTCAAATGGCAAGCGGGAAAAGCTCCCAG
>NW_003302699.1:4920-7574 GCF_000142945.1 Phytophthora infestans T30-4 | reverse complement strand
CGGGTAAGCCTTTTAGGAGATCACCGAGTGTTCAACACTCGGCTGGAAGAAATAAAAGGGAGGCAATTCAAGCACTCCCAGTCGTGCAAATAGGCAACAATAAGCCGTCACGTAAAACCTCCCGATAATAATCGGCCAATACACAAAGTCTCTTGGCCTTGCCGGATGAACCCTCGCTACAGAGCTTCGAGTACACCGACAGGCATAACACACTCAAACAAGCTTGACCTGACGCTTACCTTGAAGCCGGACGTCGCTCTGTGTGCTTGAGTGGAAATTCTGTTCTGTATTTAAGCTTACCCTTTCGGGTCTATTCCTAATAAGAAGTCCTAATCAAGTATACAAATATCAAGTGAACAATGATCCGTTATGGATCTTCTTGCATGCCAAGCGTCGTCTGCACTGTCGCATGAGCATCTTTAACGGTCCGCGCCCTGTCCCAGACGGTTAACGTGTCTTCCAAAGGTCGCTGAGTATTCCGCGAACTCATCCCAACCGCCACTGAGGGTTCGTACCGTATATGGTCTGCTGAATGCGAATCCGGCCAGTCCAATATTAATAATAAGGACAGCCTGGATTCAGTGACATATGGTCGTATTCAATGCTCGTTGAAAGCTCGGGAGTGACGCCGTCGAGTCCCTGGCACCTTGGCGTCTCCGTACATCACCTGACCGAGGGTTCGTCGCTTGAACATCTTGGGCGGTGTCACGTCCTTGTCGACGGGTGATAATCCGCAACTACGGAGAAATCACTACACCACAACTGCCCCTGTTGCAATGGAAGCCACGGTACTGGTGCCCGTTGTGACATTTCTTCATTTTCCAATTCACCATCTCGCCACCGTATGTCCAAGCGTCTGAATCGAGTCGTGTCCGACGCGTTTCAGCGTCTCAATCCTCGTAGACGTCGCGAGCGTGAGCAGCTGGAGGTACGTAAGCCCATCCTTCTCTTGAATCATCGGTACCTTGCTCATCACCTCGCATTACTCGACTTGTTTCTCAGGAGGGCAAGACCGAGGGCTCGAACGCCCCTCAGTCTGCTGCACTTCCTCCGACAGCAGCGTCATCAACCGGTCCTCCGGCGCCCGCTGCCCCGGACTCTTCACTCCCTGTGGTAGCTCCTGCAGCACTCCCCGTCGTCGCTGAATCCGCGGAGATGGCTCCTGTTGCTCCTCCTGCCCCAGCTGGTGGTCCCCCACCACTCACCGAAGATTCGCTGTGCGCCATGCTGGCTAAGAATACGGAGGCATCGGTCGATCACATGATGACCTCGATAATCCCGTACTTGACTGCAATGGCTCGTCACCAAGTGCAGCTCAGCGTTGCGCCTCCTCTCCACGGCGATATACACACTCAGCGTCGCCTCGAGACTGCCGTTGGTTTCGATGATGTCCTCGCTGCGATACAACCTGTTCCTGACGCGCTGTCGGCATTACCAGAACGAGTTGCCGACTTGGAGCGTCAGTTGCGGTTTGCTCAGTCCGAGGCTGCTGCCGCCGTACGTTCGGTGGCACCCCACATCATGGCCCGTGAGAACGCGGAGACATTCCTCAAGGCTGCCAACGCTGAGATTGAAGCTTTACATCACAACATCAAGATTCTCCGCGAGTCGAACGCCAAGAATGACGCCATGCTCGCAAGTGTTCAAGCCACTATGGAGCGACACGCAGAGGATTTGAATCGTCTTCACTGCGAAGTCCAAGCTCGGGACGTTTTTATCAGCACGTTGCAGAAGAAGCTGGCTCGCGAACGCGAAGTGTACAAGTCTTCTATTGGCGCGAATACTGAGCAGACCCGGAAGCTCCACCTCCTTCTGGTAAAGCTTGCCCAGGGCAAGTATGTCGATAACGACACGCTCAAGGTCCTCGAGAACCAGCAAGACCGTAACACTCGCCTCCTCCAAGCGAATCGTACCCTCCGTGCACACGTGAGTCTGGCAGGGATGGATCCCGAGGTACTTCGTCTGGCTGTCGAAGGTACGCTCTTAATGTTGCTCCTTCCACCGTGTGTTCAGCAACTAACGTTCGTTCACAATCCTTCGTGATAGGTCTGACTGCGGGTGAGCTGGACCTGGATGCGCTGGACTTGGATCAGGAGACGTTAGTCGCTCTGCGGCGTATTCAGTCTGCCACCGCGTCTTCGGACAATCCTCAAGCCCTTCCGGCAGCTTTGGCCAAAGCAGCTCACCAAGTGGCCCATGGGAAGTCCCATAAGCGTCTTAGACCAGGTGGCGAGGATTCAGACGACGATCCGGACGACTCTGACGACGACAAGGCTCCAATCCCAGCGGACAAGGCCAGTGCTTCGATGGCAGCTGCCGGTCTCGGTGAATGCGCCAACCTGCCGATACTTCAACTCCCAAGTCGGCTCGTAGATCGCTGTTTCGGGTCCGGAAGGCGTGGAAGAAGGCGGGCCCAGATAAAGCTGCAAGAAAACCCCGTCCCTCATTCTCCTGCTAAAGTCGGGCACGACGTCTTATGGAGACTCGGGCCAAGTCTGTACCGGTCTTCTCCAAGTTAGAGGTCGCCATCCTCCTACACCAAGCGTCTTCCTCCGACTCTCGCCCGTGGGTCCGACTCCAAGCGGCAGACAAGAAGGACTGTGGAACATGAGGGACTGCTGGATGCAGAGAAGCGGTGCCTTTCGGGTTCTAGA
>NW_003302699.1:0-2897 GCF_000142945.1 Phytophthora infestans T30-4 | reverse complement strand
GACTTCGTTTTCAGTGATCGCTCCGTGGTCGGCATTCATGTTTTCTTATTCTTAATCCACTTCCACAGCGTAATCATGTTCATGTTGTTCTTCAAATGCATATACAATTTGTTGTTGCAGTAACGTTCTTCGTCTGTTACCACAGGCTGCATCGCCCTGTGGACAGTTCATACGTGATCAAGTCACGCTAGTCTTCGTCCGCCACTTGCGCCATCTGCAGCCGATTCTCGCTCTTCTTGGCTCGCAAATAGTCGTACAGCAGACCTCCACATGACAAGTTTGATGATGGTTCCCAAGTTGTATCTTCATAGCCCACCCACTTGACTTTGAACTCGCGTACAGCACGCTCTGTGCTCGTCGTTAGTGGTGTTCTGTCGTCGAGGATGACCTCGACTTCATATTCACCGGCAACTTGATCTGGTTCCCAGCTGTCCTCAGGCAGTAGTTCCTCATCGAAGTCGAGTCTTGCTTCATTAGTCGCGTCAAGTACCAACCGAGTGTTCGGTCGACTGTTGAATTCGTTGACAGCCTTGAGTCTTGACACATGTAAAAGCGATACCCACTTCGATCAGGCAGTTCCAGCTCGTACGCAAACTCTTCCACCTTGCGCTTGATCCGAAAAGGTCCATGCCATCGGTGAGCTAATTTCTTCGTCAAGCCCGGTTTGACGCGTTCCATGTACAACCACGCCCGGCTCCCAATCTCAAAAAGAGATCTCGGTGGAGCTCTTGCAGGATCTTCCATCTCTTCCGAAGCTTCTGGAGGGTTCGCCGAGTGTTCGTTTCCACTTGGTTGAGGTACAGCAGCTTTTTCCAGTCGACTCAGGGCCTCATTATGCTTTTTAGCCCTTCGCTCCTTTTCTACAGCCTGATAATCTTTGACCATAGTGAGGGCGACCTCATGTTGTCGATTGATCTCGCGCCGCCACGCCAGTGCGTCAGACTGCTTGCCGAGTCCTCGTTTGAGTGATGACGACATTGCCCGCAACGTCGACTGCGCATCCCAACCATGAACGAGGTAGAACGGCGTTTCCTTCTCGTAGTGTCTTGAGAAGTATAAATAGCAAATACTAGCTTCTCCGCGATTTCATCCCAATCTTGCTGTAGAGGGTCTTCCGCGTACACCCGTACGGATCCCATCACCGACTTCACCGAGCGTTCCTGCTGTCCATTAGCCTGTGGCCGATAGCTCAAAGTCGCTCTTGATCTTGACTGCATCATCTCTGCGAACGCTTGGAACACCTCGCTCATGAAGCGTGGGTCGCGGTCATGCCTTATTAATGATGGGGCTCCGAATCGTCGGTACACACATTCTTCGAACACTTGGGCAACACTCAGTGCAGTCGTATCTGACATAGCCTTGGCAATAACGAATCCCGTAAACGAGCACTGAAATAGGAGCAACGCCGTGTTGCCCCTGCGAGATTTCGGTAGTGGAATCACAAAATCCATCGAGACGATCTGGAAAGGTCGTTCGGCTAGTACGTTGCCGGGTGAGTATCCACGAAGCTGCGGACGGCTTTTACTCGAGCTGCAATCTAGACATGACTTCACATGCTTCTCCACGTCAGCGTACAAGCCGATCCAATAATAATCGGACTTAACGCGATGGAACGTTCTCACCACACCTTGGTGTCCTCCTTCCAGCGAGTCGTGACAGTTCTGCAAGACCTCTTGAATCATCGTTGTCGGTACCACAAGCCGCAGCTTCGTCTCCTCTTGCCAACCGTGGTCGTACCGACGATTCAATCCAAGATCGTGAAGCACGCCGTCTTCTGATAACACGAACCGGTCAGCGTACTTCCAGGCATCTCGAGCTTCTTTGTAACTCAACTCTTTTGCTTGGCCCTGAAGCACCTTCTTAATGTTAAACCACTTCTGCTCCTCGTCTTGTGCCACCATTATCCGTCTTCGTCGTTCCCGTTGTATCGCTACCGGGTCAACATCTTCCGCATCGGGAAATGCCGCTGGTACAGTTTTGTGAGGATGGTCTGGCAAATCTTCGCCGAATGAATCTTCGGTGGACGTCTCTCGTCGTTCTTCATGCTGTTCTTGAGCTTTTGAGACCTCCTCCGAGTGTTCATCTGCAAACCTGACGCGTTTCTTGGCTTTCGTCTGTCGCCGAGTCATCACTGCCATATTACCATAATCGCACTCTGGTGAGCTGTAATCAACCACGAAATTTTCGAAAGTTTTCCACTTTGAAGACTCGCTGCCTAACAGTACATGTACTTGACGCTCTGCTCCTTGTGACGAAACATCTACCGAGTCTTTCATCCGGCTCGTAGATCATTTCCTGGATGCGGTTTCAGCGATGCCAATTCCGACTTGCGAGTTTCAGCCAAGATTACCCGACTGACCTTTGATTCCAGCGCTTCAGTGGCTAACGAATCCGCGGCCGCGTTGTATTCTCGTACAACGTGAAGATATTTAACTGATCGAAGCTTGGCCGTGAGTTCCTTGTGAGTATTCAGCAGCGCTAGCAAAGTTTCCTTCCTGCATGCGATCACCCCTAGTGATTGTTGAATCGCGAGCCTTGAGTCCCCCAACGATGACTAAATCCTCGGCACCGTGCGCAATAGCAGCCTTGACACCGTTTATCATACCTGTGTACTCTGCCTCATTCACCGTGGTGGCCGAGAGGTAAGCGTTTGCAGCAATCACTACCTTCCACTCAGGAAGGCTCCACAGCACCCATGAACAACTCCCGTAGCCACCGTACTTCTCTGTCTTCGCTGATCCGTCAAAAGACATGACGAATCCGCTGTAATTACGGGAAAGCCTGGCGTACAGCAACGCGGGGTCCATTCGAACAGTCGGGGAACCCTTGTTTGGAGGTGTCACCGGCGCGAGCGAGTCATCCAGGTCAACGAAGCTGGTGATGCTTGACTGCAGTAG
>NW_003302698.1:4514-7400 GCF_000142945.1 Phytophthora infestans T30-4 | reverse complement strand
GGGCCGTCCATATTCCAGAATAATTGCCATCAAAACTTGATACGACTTGTACATGGACCGCGGAATTCCTAGGTAGTATAATACGGTTTCAATGTGATTAAGAAAGTGGGTAGGTCGTCCTCGGCTGCCTCCTTCCCGGTCCGGGTGCATTAATCTGTTCTGGGCCCGGTCACGTTCCGACTACAGCACTTCTCTTTCCGCCAGAGTCAAAGTACCTTCGTTGAGCAAAGCGTCTCTAACTCCCCTGTATTGATCGGCGCGAAGTGGTTTTTGCTGTCGACCACCCAGTGAAGCTGTTCTTGCTCACATTTTGCACGCTGATCTACACACCACTGTTGAAATAGGCATCCGCCTTAGTGGACAGCGGACTGATCATCCACTATCGGGCGAAGGCGGAGCGCGACGTGTTCCCGAAGCGACACACGAAGCGACATCGTCTTCTTGTTTCGAAACTCAGCGCCATTTGCGAACTCGTCTGTGTAGATCCAGCCCTTCTCTCCATATGGAAGGAGAAGCGGGTATTGGAGTGGATCGTAATCGGCGTGAGTCTCGTACAACCGTAGCAGCCTATGATAGCAGGTTAAGAGTAGTAGATCCGAATGCAGAGGCAGGTTGTCATCGCCAATGAGAGTCACAGCCACCGCAGACATATTGGAGCGGTAATGCGTCCTCGGCTGCGATGCGCTGTTATGCAGATGAAACTCCTGGGCCATCCGTGCTGTGTTGGCGCACTTGTTGCCCAAAGTGGAGGAACCGCTGCACTAATGGGTTATGCACTGCCATGTCCAGTAGTGCAACACGATCCAAATCCGTGAATTTACCAAGACGTCGCTCCGCACGGCGTTGCATGTCTGGATCCGCAATGTAGATCTGCGCAAACTTGGGAGCTACCCGCGCTCCTGTCCGATGGTCTATGTCGGGGAGGAGAGACCCTAGGTAGTGCCCCATAGCCCCTTGAATACGATATGTGTGTACCTGCAACTCTCTCGTCTTGACGTACGTTTTGAAACGATCTGCTTGAGCACGAAGCACTAATAGGTGCAAACGCAAAGTCTTGGTTGTAGACGCGAATTTGACGACAAAACCCGGGGTCTCCGTAGAGCTGAAACTGTTTTCGTTGGTGCGGGCGGCAGTGAAGGTAGCTTAACTCTACATGCCAGACAGCATGCTATTGAAGACTCGCCCAGTCACTTCCAAGCATTGCAAATCGGAGAAACCGTTGGTGCCGGGAGCTTGTGCCGACCGCTCACCACGCCGTCACCCGTGATCATGGACGCATCGAAGTCCTCGAGGGATATAAGAGCGTGCCCATGACGGACGCATTGGCGTCGAGTGCGCACTCGCTCGAGGTCCAGCTTGCATTCTTCTGCTGTCTGACGAGATCGCCGATCTGCTTCCTGCTGACAGTGTTGCTCACGCTCAGCATCTCGCTCTGCTCCCGACATCTCTGTCCGTCGATCGGGTTGTTGTTGACAATTTAGCGCACGATCAGCTTCTTGTTCTTCTTCTAGCCGTTCCGCTCGGCGAATTGCACGATGTTGGCGGTTTAGTTCTCGTTCATATTGTCGCTGCTGTACATTCAGGTCCGACAAGTGTGCTGTTTTCATCTGTCGATTTTGCTCCCTTCGTTCCAGAAGCTCCTCTCCTCGTAGCGAGCTCTTCGGGCGCACTTGCGATCAGCGTCTTTCTTCCTCGCACGGTCACGCTGAGAATGTGACATAGCAGCTCGCTTCGCTCGAGCTCTCTGTGTATCGAGCGTACGCTCCCGATCTGTCTAAGACAACGTCCTGTTAGCCCTTTCTTCCGAGCCCGCTGTGCAGTCGAGACGGGTACCACCTCTAGCGCCGCTGGTTCAGATGCAACCAGCGCCGTAAATGTGCCCACATAGTCCGTTCCAGCTTGATATGCCGCTTCCATTTCAGCCGCATCCGCCGCTGATGTAGCGCGGCATCTGACGCTTCCGTCTTCTTCTCCCGCTCTTAATAAGCTACCGGCGAACCTTCCGTAACCTCTGTAGCTTATTGGTACACGCTGAGTGGATGAAGCACTTTGTTCAAGTCGCAGTGCTTACTTCTGTGCTTGTTCAAACGTCGTTCCGTGCTTCCCTCTCCTCTTGAATGGGATGTGCGTTAATGCATTCGTTCTCACGTAGGGCGTCCTTGAGCTCCTCGTGCGTCCTCTTTCGCTTAGTCCGAGCCATAGTTCTGCGAACACGAAAACGTTATGCGTTAGACATAGTCTAAGTACACTGCATGTAGCAGTAGGTTTTCATAGAGTAGGATGTTGGACATCTGCGAACTACCCGGAATTGCTTGCTCCCCATCAAGGTTATCTCCGATCACTCATCACGGGCCATGAGGCCCGGAGCGGTCTTAGTTTGCAAAATTGTGCAGTTTGATCTCCAGAGTTGGGCCCCCGGATAGTACTGAGCTTGAGGTACGATATCCTTTTGCCAAAAGGCGGCCGTTAATTGCAAAGGCTGGTTATTGATAGGCCATCCCATCTATCGGTTACAAAGGCCAGTTACGGTACCCCTCCTGGCCTAATAACCATTATCCCCTCTTCCCCGCGTTTTTGGGCCCAATTTACCCTGTATTGTACATGATAACGAAATGACTTGCCTTAACTTTTGCGGAGTTTTTGTGAGGATTGTGATTATCACAATCGTTTTGGCTACCTATCGTGGGCAGTTCAGTGTATTTTGAGGAGAGCTGATGTTGTATCCTGTATGTGGCAGCTACAGCTCATGTAATCGTAGAGAAAATGTCTAAATTTACAGCTACCTTCATTCACAAGTTTACATACATTCATTTAATCTGCGCTTCGGATTTTATCAAACGCTTCGTTATACTGCTGGGCTTCTTTAATATCCACGCCTGTAATTCC
>NW_003302698.1:0-2664 GCF_000142945.1 Phytophthora infestans T30-4 | reverse complement strand
GTTTCGTGCGGCTATGTTGCTATTGCACGCTGGAGTGCTTGAATGCTCCCTTTTATTCTTCCTACCGAGTGTTGAACACTCGGTGATCTCGTAAAAGGCTTACCCGTGCCTGGTACCCTTCCGCTGTTGGGACCACGAGGATTCAAAACACCTGCTAGCTTTGCTCGTGCTAGTAGCGTGCTCTTATTTTTACTGGTTGGCCTATATAAGTAGATTACAAGGTCCAGTTTGTCCCAATGCAAGGGCAGAACTGGGGTCTTCAGGTCCGCCCGAACGATCGTTTACTATCCTAGTAGACGTATTGTTGTGGGAACATCCTAACTACATTTGTAGCTAGAGTTCACGCGGGATTTCAAACACCACAACTGGTGCCGCGACCCGGGAACAGATTGTGACCATTGTGAACTGTTTGTATGGCCTTCCAGTTTACGATCTACCAAGAGAAGAAGAACAAGAAAAAGACAAGAAACATGGCGAAAGGACAACCGACGGTACCAGTTACGCCTGCCAAGTCTGGCGGGGCTCGCAACGAGAGTTCAAGCCCGGCTGCGCGCTTTGCAGCCGCCACCGAGCTTTCAGTGAGCTTCGACGACGAAGCGGACATCGGTTCTGACGCCCACGATTATAAAGATTGCGAAGACAAGACGCCGGCTCCAGAGCCAGGCGCAGCGACGCCGGAGACGGCCACGCTATCATCGGGGCTGAGCGGGACGACCAGGTCTCTTTCGAGGAACCTCGCCGACGAGCTCGATGATGTTGCGGGACCGGAACCCGCCTACGAAGATTATGACGATGGGACCGAGGGTTCTAAACCTTCGGTGGCGAGTGCAAAGCATTCAGCACTGCTGAAAGCACCTCGCCCACCTATCAACGGTGATACACCAGCCGCCAAGCGCGTTTTCGACCGCGTACAAGCGCTGATGCAGAATGATGAGTGGATGCAGCTGTTCAAGCCCATCCCCAAGAAAAAAGCCGACTGGCCTGCGCTTGCGCAGGAACTTCAATACCCCGTCAGCTCGGTTTCGACTAGCCAAGTTGCCGAGGATTCAGTTTCGCTACTGTTGTCGCTGGGGTTCGAGAACGAGACGTACCCATCGACGATGTCGCTCCAAGATTGGAGTCCACATGAAGCCGGAGCTGCTCTCCAGAAATGGAAGAAGAAGCTTCGGAAGGCGTTTGGCGCTGTTGGCATTAACGCCGGAAAGCAGCCTGTGAGTCGACCGATGATTCAAGATGAAGATCCGTCCAAGATTCCACTGCCGCCGACGCCCCAACGACTCGTTTGTACTCCTCCGACCAAGCGTGGAGCTGAGCGTGGTGCCTTTGGCACTACCGAAGGTTCACCGTACTTTCAAGACTCGCACATGGTTACGCCACGTTCGGAGAGCCGTATGCAACGTATTTACGCAAGTAACGAGGGTTCGTTCGGTAGCCGAGGCGGTGCGAGAGCTCCCAAAGGTGGTGCCGGACGTCGTCAAGTCGACAGCGATGGTTCGTCCAGTGACGATGACATTTTGGTGCGTACATTCGACGAGGAAGATCCTCAACTCGAGTTGATGCGTCAGATGAATGAGCTAGCGACGCTGAACGACGTGGACCCAACACCGAGGATTGGAATGGCTTCGCACCGACCGCTGGATCGCATCACGCCGTCCTCAGGCTCTCGCAACAAGAGCGATAACTGTATGCAGTGGCTCCGTGGGTTCGTCTATGAAATGACTGGAACCCACACAGATGCCGATAAATGGTGCATTTCATTTGAGCTAAGTCTCCAGGACGGAGCCATTCATTGGTTTCGTCAACTTCCGAAGAAGACGAAGCGCAAGTGGAAGCTGTTGAGCGATGCGTTCATCCGATCGTGCCCAAGCCGATGGGCAAACCGATCGTCAGAATCTGATTCTGGAAGACGCTCTACGCTGCATGATATCGTACCACGGACGTGATTGGTCGGATAATCTCGGAACGATTGAGTATGCTCACGCAACTCTCGTCAGCGCATCTACCGGTATGTCGCCCTTTGAAGTTGATACTGGACGCAAAGAATGGAATCCGTTGAATCCTTTGAGCAATCCCAGTACCATGACTCAAATTCAGCGTGGAATTGTTAAATATGCGAAACAGTTCCAAGACAAACGCCAAGAGATCATTGATTTGGCAAAGAAGCATCTTCTTCAAGCCCAAGAACGTCTGAAGAAGTACTATGACAAGAAGCGATCATCGATCACGTTCAAGGAAGGAGACTTAGTCATGCTGGATACACGTCGCATTCCTTCCGCCCATGTGACTCAAGACATTGATGGGAAACGAGCTAAGCTCGCTGCTCGCAAGATTGGACCATTCGAGGTTGTGAAAATGAACAACCCGAATGTGGCCAAGTTGAATCTTCCGCGAAGCATGAGTCGTCTAAACTCCACGTTCAATGTGGACGTGTTGAGTCATTACGTTGAAAACCCGCCGCGTTTTAAGACTCGTCCTATTCCAAAGGCCTCAAGACTGATTAATGACGACGACACTGGCGCAACGATGAACATCATCGAGAAGCTTCTTCGCAAGCGTCAATTCAATCGCAAACGGGAATGGCTTGTGAAATAACACGGATTGCCAGATCAGGAAGCAACCTGGGAGCGCGAAAAAGCCAATCGCCATGTGTCGCATGGGAAGGTC
>NW_003302697.1:3403-5717 GCF_000142945.1 Phytophthora infestans T30-4 | reverse complement strand
CAGCACCATCAGCATCAACTTGGGTTTGATGATAATATACTGTCCAGTACGTTTAGATAGCTGATCGTACACACATATTCACGCGAGTTTACGTTGACCGGAAGAGTAAGTTATTTTTAATCTGACGAGTTATTCCTACCAATGCATCTCTGTACACAAATAGCAGCTACGGTACTAGCACATATAAGTACAATTGCGTCAGATGTACTGATACTTGTGAATTTGTTCAGTAACTGTGACCTGCCATAGCCAGCCGTGAGCTCACAACTATACTACTAGCGACGATATTCATAACTCTATAACATGTGCAGAGTGAGCTGTTCTTGATCCAGCAAATTGTTCTTGATACAGTAAGTTGTTTATGATGCGGTCATTTTATCTTGATCCGGCGAGTTGTTTATAATGCGGCGATTTGCTCTTAATTCAGCGATTTGTTCTTGAGCAGGCGAGGTGAACTTGGCCTGCTAAATTGTAATGAATG
Organism: Phytophthora infestans T30-4; assembly: GCF_000142945.1. Taxonomy (NCBI): domain Eukaryota; phylum Oomycota; class Peronosporomycetes; order Peronosporales; family Peronosporaceae; genus Phytophthora; species Phytophthora infestans. The sequence continues at coordinate 5,236 of NW_003302697.1, read as the reverse complement.
TTTTACCTAGAGAGTTCTTACATTTACCATGCCACAATACGATTTTCTGAGCTGTCCGGCTACCAATTACTGGATGTAGCGGTGTAATTTGAAAAGCGAGGCTATCTGTACATGTTGTAGACTAAACAAATGTCATTTAATGTGAATTCAGGACAGCTCCTAATGTTAAATAATCCACAGTATCCAAGTTTACCTAAGCTAGGCCAGCTTTTTTGTTTATGTTTGCCCTGTACAAACAACGACGATGAACTACCCCCCCCCCCACACACACACACACACACAAACTTGACCCCCCCTCCAAGTGCAAATCTGGATTTAAGTAAAAATAAAGGGCTGCTTCAATTTAAACCAATTAATGCGTTTTAAAAAAATAGATGGACAGCACGCCATGTGAGCGCCATATTCGCTTATGGCTGTGAAACGATGGGATGCACTTCGTCGCCAAACCAATTACACCGTCAAACAGAGGCGGGAAGCGCTCGAGCGGATGGCACTGGAGAGATATAAGCCTACCTCTCGGCAGGGGCGGAGGCAGGCCCTTTTTTTGGGGGGGCATGCCCCCCCCCCCCCCCCTCAAAAATCCCCAGATTCAAAAACATTGCGGGGAAGTTGATGTATAGCAACTTTCTATTGTCCGTTTCACTCAAATTGTCCGCCTAATAGTCGATCTTAAACAGATAATCTTATTCTGGGACGAGGTCTTTCTTATTCTGATGGAGAATTCTTCCTCACGGGACGGGGCCTTGCGCTCTCCACACAAGAGTGTTCATTATCCGGTTGACGGCCTCCTGAGAAGTGCTTCCGCACACGCTACGACGGAGGTCAATTGAGGGGGAATGCAGCGCATGCTCATTCTAAGAGGGGCTGTCACCCGTATGGGTTAATTCCCCGCCGCATAATCAAAAAGTAAGTACTTGCCACTCTATCTTTATGACCTACTCGCATTCTGACCTCCCTACAGTGTGATTGTTTTGTGCTCAATGTAGATTACTGTTAATCTCTAATAATACACGCAGCTTGACTCATACCCGATTGCCCATTGATTGTGTTCCTATGGAGTGGTCGCTTCCTAATCATTTGCGCTGCGAGCTGACGGTGAAAGCTGGGATATATTTTAAATTTACATAACAAACTTTGCCAGCAGAAACTCTTTTTATTATACAATTTTCCTCTTTTTTTAATACGCTTTAAAAGGAGTATTTTGTTCCTTAACCCCCCCCCCCCGCACTTATAGGTTGTATTTGACGACATGTGACCAAAAGGTGCGCCAGGTCCTGTTTTTCCGCATGTTGTATATATAACATGTTAAAGACACTGAAATGCACAGGGTTGGGTTGGAAAATGCACAGAACACGCACACAAAACTCCTCAGATTTGTCACAAAGGTTGCTGACTCTCGCCTCGTGTAACCCACTGATTTCACACAATCGAGAAAAAGCAACGGGGACCAGAGATGGTTGGCCGACGCAAAACGCGTCGCGAGTCAGAAGCCTTCCTCGCCCGCCTGGAAGGCAAAAGCTCGGAGGATCGGGTGCGCTTGACTGCCCAACACACAGCATACCTGAGCGGAGAGAGGGAGACGGATGCTGACTTCGGGAAGGAGGCCGCGGGGCAACGCAGACGACTACGGTGGCCGCGCCAACAACGAAGGTAAGGCAGACGACGACGGCTATGACTCGTGGGCAATCCATTCCGGCGCTTCCGAGCCGACCACCTGTTGGAAAGACGGCGTCGTACATTGCAGCGGCAAAGAAGCTGCGGGCAGCTCGTCTCGCAATTAAGGCCAAAGCGGAGAAAAAAACTGGAAAGGGGAAGAAGAAGATGACCAAGGCC
>NW_003302697.1:0-3228 GCF_000142945.1 Phytophthora infestans T30-4 | reverse complement strand
AAATTTCTCCCGCCAGCGAAGAAGCAGAAAAGAACTCCGGCCACGTCCAATCCTTGCCTGAACCAGTTGAAGCACTCCAGATGCAGCCGCCCAACAGTTATGATGTTCTGCCTCAAGTTCCGGTGATTCTCGCCCATGCTGAACATCCTACATTAACTAAATTGTGGCTCATGGTTGTATATGATGGTATGTTGTGTCAGATCTTCCCCCAATACCAGTAGGAAGCCACAGCCCTACCTCCAACCAGACATCAAACGGCCAGGTAGCTTCTGCGATGATATATATACCCAAGTGTGACCGCCATAGACAGATGTATATTGACGCGTGATGTGAACTACTTTGGGACAGGGGTTTGAGTATGAATACAACCTGAGCCACTCACGTCTTCCGCCTCCAGTTATGAATGCATCCGTTGAAGATTATGATAATGGAGCTCTCAACGCGGGACATGGGATGGTGAAGGCGAAGATTCGAATGACTGGCATATTGAGGAGCAAGACTTGTCTGCAAAGCACACGGCCGATGGCCAGAGAGGATCATATGCTGACAGCGACCTGCTCAGCGAAGATGCAGATGAAATTCTTTCAAGTGATAGTGATGGTAGTTTGGACGGTGCAGCGCTCCTCAATCGTGACAAGAGGAAAGCCCAACGAGAGCTGGAGAAGCGACGTCTGCAGGCAGCTATCGGCAAGCTGCGACGTGACTGGAACACAGCCACAAACAATATTGGAACACGCTGACAAAAGACGAGATGCAAGCGCTCGCGCAGGATGGTGATGCTCTGAAGAAGATGCGAGTAGACGGCTTGGAGTTTGGTAAGGTTTGTGAGATGATGTATATACAACATGAAACTAATGTGGTATATGTTGTATGATGTTTAGATACCGCATCGCATCCTGAACGAGCAGAACCATACCCGAGTATATACAGTGGTGACAATGGACCAACGGAGGCAGCGATTGAAGTAGCTGAGTCCCCGTTACAACTCTTCTTCTTCTTTTTCATGCCTCATCGGCTTTGGCGCCGGATAGCTACTAAGAGTAATCGATACTATCATCAGCATCGCAATGGACGGGTCGACAGAATACATGCGAAGCGAGTGGCTGATGATGCAGAGTTGACTAGGGAAGCTGTGATGTTGCGGGAGACCAAGAAACACAAGGACATAAAGCCAGAGGACATTGTGCATTGTATCGGGCTCCTTATCGCGAGGATATTGGTCCCTCACAAGCGCTGTTTTGCGGATCACTGGGGAGCGACCCGGGTAAACGCTGTGCCAAAAGGCACATTTGGCGACTTCGTGGGGAAGTCGCTCTTTGAGCGCATCATGCAAAACTTGCATTTTACCGACAACACAGACCCGAGAGCTGAAACGGACCGCGCCTGGAAAGTCCGCTCCGTAGTGGTCACGCTACAGCAGACGTTTGCAAGGGGATACAACGTTCCTCCCGTTGTGTCGTTCGACGAGGCCATGATTTCATCAAGAAGTCGTCGCAACGTGACCGGGCAATTTATGAAGGACAAGCCCCACAAATGGGGCACAAAACTGTTTATGACATGCTGTGCTGACACAGCGTATTGTCTACGGTACGTAGTTTGACGGCCTTCATCGTGGAGTATTTTTGTTTGGCTAAGTCTCACATGTTGTATTTGTCTACCTCTGTATTGTTTGGAATGTTGTATTGTGCTGCATCGAAGTCTGGAAGTATTTTGTGGAACTAACCAGCACTCAGACGATCTCGGAGGTCAATCAACGACCCGATTTTCAGCAGACCCGAACTCTGGCCCTGCAGCGTATCCGTAATCTGCACGAAGTTCTACCTGCCCCAGAAGAAGGTGTGTACCACGCTGTGGTGACGGATCGATTCTATACGTCGATCCAGCTAGCTTTGCAGCTCCTGGCTCGGAATGTATACACGGTTGGCACTATACAGCCAAACAAGAAAGGGTTTCCGCCAGCCCTCGTGACCAAAGCAGCAGCTCGTCCAGCTCATATCCCCCGCGGGACCAGCACGATTGCCGTCGCAAAGGGCTGCGATCTTCTACAGGTAATGCTTTATATGGACCGCCTTCCTGTCTACCATCTCTCGACTGGCAGCAGTACATCTATTAAAACCTGCGGTAAGTTACTTTTGGGTTGTGTCTTAGTGATGACGGCTTCCTAACTTATGCTGTTGTTGTTGTACCATCGAAGGGCGGCATCTACGTGGCGGCAGAAAGGAAATCATACCCTGCCCGTCAGCGATGCGCGACTATCATCGCTGGATGGGCGGGGTTGATATCCACGACCAGCTAAGGCTACAGCGCTATTCGCTGCAACTCTTGGTGCGCTTTCGAAAGTAATACAAGACGGTCTTCTTAGGTCTAGTCGACATGGCACTCGTGAATGCCTATATCATTTTCCGTGAGGCTCGGAAAATGGTTGGTGAAGGTGCTGATCATGCCGAGTTTCTAGCAGAGTTACAGGCGCAGCTTTTGCAGGTAGCTTCGGCTGACTTCATTGATAAGGTATATACTACATGTTTGCCGGCGATCATGTGGTAGATGTTGTATCGTATCTGACTCGTTTATTATCATGCAGACATTTTCATCAGCACCTTCCGACCAAAATTTGGCCTCGATATCGGCTGCCCACAAATTGACCGAGTTTTCAGAGTGGACCCAGATCCGGAAAGGAGTTCGGAAAAAGCCACAGCACCAGTGCAAGGTCTGCTCGATTCGCAAGCAGAAGGTCGGCCAGCGCAGTGCAACGCGGCTCTATTGCGAGCAGGGTTTCCTAGAATAGTATTGCAATTATATGGTAAACAACTGATGAAATATATAATGGTGAGCATGGTAGAGCCGACATGAAATACATTATTGCACCCTTGACAAAGATGAAATACATTATGCATACCTCAAATTCAATTCTGCTTACCAACCATCTGCACCATTGCCACGTTCCAATATCGGCGATTTGTCTTGAGAAATAGGATGTTTTCCAGTTGGGCCGGCGCCATGGCTTGCCGCTGAGGAGACAACACGATTCCAGCTTGGCTAAAAAAACGTTCGGCAATATTAGACGTCGGTGGAATGTATTGCACCAACTCGTATCTGTTCATATACAAAAGGAATTGGTCAAATTGACATGACAACGACATTTAAAAAGCTCCTACCTCGGTTGCTTCAAATTGGATAATAGTATCAATTGTAGAGCATAATGGTAAAAGCTTGCTTGACTGTAAGATA
>NW_003302696.1:40055-40887 GCF_000142945.1 Phytophthora infestans T30-4 | reverse complement strand
CACTTGTATTCCTTACACCTGCCACTTTAGTTTTCTACGCTACACAGTTCAATGACAGAGGCTTACAACGTCTTTCACCCATATACTACTTTTCTCACACGGTTTCAGCTTGATTTTACTTGTCCTTCGACTTGTCGGTGGCGTCCGACTTGGTCTCCTTCGACGCCTTTGACTCCGTCTTGCTCTCCTTCTTGACCGACTTGACGTCGGCAGCGTCCGTAGACACAGTCGCAGACTCCTTCTGACCATTCGCAGTCGCAGACTCTTTTTCGCCACCAGTAGCACCGACACTCGCTGTGGCCGACTCATAACCAAAGTAGCCCGGGTACCCGTAGCTGGAGTAGCCGTAGCCGCCGTAACTGGGGTAGCCGTAAGAAGAAGAGAAGTCCGGGTAGTCTCCATTTCCATTGCCATACCCACCATCGTACGACGAGTAGTAGTCGGGGTAGTAGCCGTATCCGTTGCCAACACCATATGACGAGTAGTAATCCGGGTAGTAGTCGCCACCGTAACCCTTGCCAGAATGTAGTAGTCATTGCCGTGGCCGTAGTAATCATCGCGCCTCCATAGCTCTTATAGCTGTAGCTGTAGCCGCTACATAGCCCTTGTAGTCGTCGCCGCTACCGTATCCGATGCCTTTGTGCTTGTAGTCGCTGTGCTTATAATCATCGTGGCCGTAGCTATCGCGGCCCAGCCTCATGACCTAGTCATCATGACCATACCGAGGGGGGCGGGTCCGGGACAAATCTCTTTTTCGTACATGAATCGAAAAACCGGTACCTTGGGTCTTTAAACGGGATCTTGGCGCCTTACTTCAGCGACATGTATAGGG
>NW_003302696.1:3918-5436 GCF_000142945.1 Phytophthora infestans T30-4 | reverse complement strand
TGGACTGTGCCAATGCGGTCCCCAATGTAGAACAGCGAGAACCGCACTGCGTAATTCCCTCACGTTGATTGATAGCGTCTTGGATTCTTCGTGTGAAAACCGTTGACGAATGTAGCGCTTGAAATTTGGTTCTAACGCACAAAGGCCTTGTCCACTAGCATCCATGAAAACATGAAATGCTGGTTCGGATAGATCTGCAAACTGAGCTACTGGTATCGAATTGAACTTGACAGGGTTCTGGAGAACAGCAAGAAACCAGTGCAGATCGTCTCGAGCATCTGCGGGCAGTTGCCGTTGGCCGAATTTTGGCAGCGAATTTGCAGTAAGCTGAAGTCGCTGGAAAAACGCGCGAGCTGGGCGAGAGCAGCTCGCAACATGACGAAGACTTCCGATAGTTTTTAGAACTGCTGTCTTAGTGATCGATCGAGCTCCAAGCAGATTCGAGATACGCTGAACGGCCTTGTTAATCTTGTCCGCTGGAATTGACACACAACCAGATTCCGTATCCCAGAGAAGGCCAAGGGCTTTTACGACAGTGGACCACGATGTAAATTTAAGTTCGTTGATTGCAGTGGGCCCCAAAACACTCGCCATGGCTCGCCGAAGCGCAATATTCGCATCAAAACAACGGTTACCTTCGTCAAGCTCAACGCAGGTGTGGTCGTCGCACCATACGCTACCAGAGAACTGTTGTGTGAGTTGGTTTCCAAACTCGTACGAATAGTTAATAAGCTTCCCAGCCAATGAGTAATATGATGGGGAACCGCACCACCCAAACCCACAGGATAGATCAATCACGAGAAGATCTTCGTAGAGAAAGCTAAACATGTGTACTGCGTCTGCAGGGATTGGGACGTGTCGAAAGGCAATCGCCACGTCACCAAGCATGAGCAATACGGATGTAGCTGGATTCAACTGTTTGAGTTGATGAATTTGCCGTGCGATAGCTTTCGGTGGATTGTACGAGATCGGAGGATGTTCACTCCGATCTGTGTAATCGTTTACTGATGCATCCGACGGGAATGAGTAGTCATTGATGAGGCGTATGTCAACGTTGACACCACCCGGTTTTTCGACTACTGCAAGCGGGCTGATGAGAATTTCAGGCCACCGCTCGAGAAGGTTCGCATCCATGATCAGGTACCTGCCTTCCAGTTGGCCCTTGCGAAGATGACGACGAATGTTGTAGCCGTGACCGTTAATGCTGTTGTGGTTTGCTGGTCGCGTGCTTTGTAGTCGCGGCTTTGGATGGACTCCATTTGGGGATAACGCCATGACGGACAATGGCGTTCCATTGGTGGCATGTTGATATCATCTCGGGATGCGCTGGCGGAGGCAATTCGTACAAGTCTTTGTTGGGCCTGGTATCGTCGCTTGTTTGTCCCCTGTATATTCGAACTGTGTCAGGAAGAGATAATTCTCCTTTGTGGCGAGCTCGGACCAAAATTTCACCTGACTATAGTCAATATCGTCCACAATGGACGGGTCCACGCTGGGCAGATTCACTCCCACTTCGTG
>NW_003302696.1:0-3183 GCF_000142945.1 Phytophthora infestans T30-4 | reverse complement strand
GAGCCGGGAGTGGAGGTACCAGGCATCAAGGATGCGAACGCGTTTGTGAGCTCGTGGAGCTGCAAAACGCAGAGGTGAGGTCTAGTGACCTCCGTCGTCTTGACAAGACGTGACCTCGCTGAGGAAAGTTCGAGAACGGTATGCTCTCATTTTAGTGAGGGAGAGTGTAACGGGGTTACATGGTGTGGAACACACAGGGGTACGAAGTACCCGGAGAGTTAACAAACTCTCAGTACATAAGTTGGAGAGTTAGCAAGGTCTCTCAGTACGTTGGCTGAAGGCCACACGTTATGCATTTGATTAGGTTTAACTATGCTAGATAGTTAAAGAGATACATTTACCCCTAGGCGGCTTGGCCGCAATAATAGTAAATAAAACACTTCTGGTTTTGAAGCATAAAAGTTAAAGTGTTAACTTTGACCCCTGGTCTTGGGCTGTAAGTGTCCCTTGGATAAAGCAACTTAGTATTAGTGACTCTTGGGTCGAACGTCTTCCTCGGACGATAAAGATCACGGCAGACCCCCGCACCTTCGTTGAGGTTTGGGAAGTGGTTCACCACGGGTTCTTTTTCCCCCTTTGTGCCCCGAGCCGGGCACAGGGATGTGGATTTAAGTGCGGTAGGGCCGTGTTTTTGAGCGCACCCCCTCGTTTTTAAAATCAACAATGTGCTGCCGGCGAACTCGAACTAGTTGCAGGGTTGATGGCCGAATGAGGGGGACACTTTCGTCACCATTGAAGGGAACTGTCAATGCCTCCGTGACCTCCTTGGACAGCCCAGAGCGACGGCGACTGCATAGAGAGATTACTGTGTTTTGTTGTTCAACGAGCTCCGTTGCCTTAACGGCTGCAGTATTCACTCCCGCCCCCGTTTGCAAGGCGTAGTTGAGAACATCTGCCTTGATGACGAGCGTGGATTCGCTGAGGGTGAGTCGGGATGAATCGCTCGAGGACACAATATGCAGCGTAGCTGATGACCCGGTTGTTTCATATCCAGATACGACGCCGTAGCACCATTCCTGGATCCCTTCCATTGACATCCTGGCAAAGGCAACTGGATGGGCCAAGAATGAGCCGGGCCAGAGACCTTGCTCACTGGCAGATACAATCCGGTGTGTTAGCGTCTCCATCAAAATTGAAAACAGCGTATCGGGTGCATCTTCCTCTTCCATGTCTGGACCAACCAACTTGACTGTCACTGTCGGGGCATTGACCGCAACAACTTCAACATACTGAAAGTCGGAAAGTTCCTTGATGTGCTTGGGGCCGACAAAAGCCAAATCACCTAGAACGGGAGTCGACGGCACTTCGACGAGCGCGACGAGGATTGAGCTGGATTGATTCGACTTTATCGGTGCGGAGGAAGAAGCAGAGTGAGCGGCTTCGCTCTCCGTCTAGTTAGCACTACCTACATCTATCTTGAGCAGCTTTATCCACGATCGCATGTGTTGGTTGATCTCATGCTCTGCTTAATCGCATGAAGGCACGTTTGTGAATCCTTATGCTCCCGGAAATAGCAGTATCCGCTACTAGGATACTCAGCCATTCTACTCTACCGCTGCTGCAATCGGAGAATTGATCCACATCGCTAACGACTTTAGCAACTGATAATTCGGGGACACATGTCACTTTAACATGGTAAAGCGATCACATCCATTGGCTTTGTATTCCTCACACCTGCCACTTTAGTTTTCTACGCTACACAGTTCAACGCGGGCTTACAACGTCTTTCACCCATATACTACTTTTCTCACACGGTTTCAGCTTGATTTTACTTGTCCTTCGACTTGTCGGTGGCGTCCGACTTGGTCTCCTTCGACGCCTTTGACTCCGTCTTGCTCTCCTTCTTGACCGACTTGACGTCAGCAGCGTCCGTAGACACAGTCGCAGACTCCTTCTGACCATTCGCAGTCGCAGACTCTTTTTCGCCACCAGTAGCACCGACACTCGCTGTGGCCGACTGATAACCAAAGTAGCCCGGGTACCCGAAGTAGGAGTAGCCGTAGCCGCCGTAACTTGGGTAGCCGTAGGAAGAGTAGTATTATCCATTTCCATTGCCATACCCACCATTGTACGACGAGTAGTAGTCGGGGTAGTAGCCGTTGCCGTTGCCACCAGTAGTAATCAGGGTAGTAGTCGTTGCCGTGACCGTAGTAGTCGTCGCAGTCGCCTCCATAGTTCTTATAGCTGTAGCTGTAGCCGCTACCATATCCCTTGTAGTCGTCGCCGCTGTCGAATCCGTAGCCTTTGTGCTTGTAGTCGTTGTGCTTATAATCATCGTGGCCGTAGCTATCGCGGCCACAGTCATCGTGACCATAGTCCATGGCCATAGCCCTGGTGGTCGTGCCCGTGACCATAATCGCCTTTGCCGTAGCTGTAGTCCGAAGACTCGGTAGCCTTGGTGTCCTTATAATCGGTAGCCTTGGTGTCCTTACCTTCCAGGCGACGACGGTAGTAGTGCGGGTGGTCCTTCTTGTCGTGGTGGTAGTGTTTCTTGTGGTCGTGGTCGTGCTTGTGCTGGTGGTGGTCGTAGTCCTTGTACGACCCGAGTTGACGACGCGGGTTCATTCTAGTAGCAGCGTCAGTTGCATGCAGGATTGAAGCAGCGACACACAGGCCCACTATGGCGACAAATTTGGAGTGCATCTTGTTGGGCAGGTGCAAAAGTAGTTGATGGAGCTGCAGGTTGGCTGTCGAGTGTCAGGGAGGAAGCGAGATGACAAGTGAGAGAGCAAGGAGGCCAGTCCGATCGAGCTGCGGTCTGGGCGTTGATGTTGCATCAGCCATCGTGGTCACCCCTCGTAGTGGCATTGTTTTCCTTCGTTCGCTGTGATTAATCGGTAAGACGATGAGAGAGAAGCGTTGAGAGACGTTACAACCAAGTGGCGGATCTCAAACTAACTGCTTGTTTGTACTCGATACCGTAAGATTCTACTTTACCAACGCTGTAACTGTTGGTTCCTCCTACTCGACACCGTTTGATTCTACTCTACCGTTGCTGTAATTCGAGCCTTGTTGTCATCACGACTTGAGCTGATAATCTGGTGTCCCATATCACTTTAACATGGCAGATGCCATCACATCCATTTGGCTTTGTATTCCTAACACCTACCACTTTAGTTTTCTACGCTACAATGTCTTTCGCCCATAGCGTTAGACTACTACTTTTTTCAAACATTCAGCTTG
>NW_003302695.1:4904-7752 GCF_000142945.1 Phytophthora infestans T30-4 | reverse complement strand
ACACTGTGAACCGAGCGGAGCCAAATAACTTTTTCGATCAGGGTAAGGTGGCAAGAAACGTACTTAAGTGGGAAAATAGTATAAAATATCATGTACTATCTAATAATTTTCAATTTTTAGAGTTAGTATTAAAATATTATGTTAACTTTTGCAAAAACGAGTTCCTATTACTATTTAATATCGAAATTAGTACTATTACTATTAAAAATATCATATGATATTTGGTTACCATTAGCCCCTGGGCTTGAGGCATTGTTTTGCTGGTACAGTACATGTATTACAGTCGTTGCACCTCCAATTCGACACCGGTATCAGTCGATACCCTGCCAGATTTTATGATTACGCGAATCGAATGCGCAATTACCTTTGCCCATCACCACCCTAGCAATTAACCTCAACGGATTTCCCCTCCTCGTCGAGGGATGACACGCCGCATCGATCTGATTTTAAATTTTGGGATCGGACGTCTTCATACAAACACACACTTTGATTTTTACCGCCAAAGACAATGGGACATCGCCCTTCCACCTACATGTCCCACAAAAGCAGTCTTTGTGCGAGAAGCACAAGTCAGATCCTGCATGCTCTCACTCCGAACTTGCTCGTTGGGCAACGGAGCGCTTTAAGACCCCCCAAGCAGTAAAGCGCACTACCTTCCAGAGTATTCTTAAGCGGTCCGCGGAAGTTGCCGCCTTGCCGGACGCCTATCGCGACCGGAAGCGCTGTTGCGCGCCCGCGATTCGCGCGTCTGACGCCAAGATTGTGCAGAAGATTGGCATAAATTTTGTACTGAATTAACAAATAAAATATCAGTGCACTGGATTTGCGTTTGTTTTATGCTTTACGTTGTGCACTTATGCCCTGGCACTGTTGATATGGTCCGCCCTGCCGAATTGGAGGTGCACGACTGTATCGCTACAGACGAGGACACTTTAATATGACGGACACTAATGAATGACACGAGGTTTTTTGTCAATAATTTCAGCCAATAGAATGTCAAAAACAATATTGTGGCCATGAGCTCACTTCGAATCGTGCCATGGAACGAAACGTTTATCAACGGTCAGTGGGCAGAATTTGTTTGTGACGAATTCCCAGACCCTCTAGCCATCTACGTCGACAATCTGAAGTGCCATGTGTCCGAGACCGCGCAGGAAGCATTCGCGTCGTGGGGGACAGAGCTCGTGCCTCTACCAAAAAACACTACTGATGTACTACAACCTCTGGACGTGGGCATCATGGGCCCGTTCAAGAAGAAGCTACGCTCGCTGACGCTATCCTACAACTTAACCTCCATCCAGAGGAATGGGTCCCTGCCTCTGCGGGAGAGGCTGCTGGCGCTCAAGCGCATGTCTGCAGATGAGAAGAGAAAGCTGCTTGTAGACAGGGTAGTGACAGCGTGGGCGGCCATCGACGAGCGCTGCATCAAGCGGGCTTGGGAGAAAGCTGGACTGTAATACATCTTTACAGTTGATTGGATAAAAATATTAGGATTTGAAAGCATAGATAACGAAAAACCAAAAGTGTCATATTAAAGTGTCCTCGTCTGTAAACTAATCCACAGCGATAGGATTAATTGCAGATGTGCAATCAGTCCATTACACCCTGTAGGAAATAAACTGCTCAGTGTAAAAATTCACAGCAAGACAAATCAATCCACCAGATGTTAGATCCTTTTCTAGGTCTAGCTCAAACCAGTCACAGCTTGAATAGGTGTCAATCCGGGATTGGTTCTAAATCCGCAAAGGCTCAGTTTTCTTCGCCCAATCATATTTCCGACCGATACCACGCATTCTACGCCCTGAGTAAACCCACTACGCTTTTCACTCTCTCAAGTCGTAGTTGGTTCTCCGCTTACAGAGCTCGTGTGCCTCAGCGTCCTGTAAACAGTTCACTTTCCCTTGCATTGGGAGTTCAAGCGGGTACGGACAAAGAGCATTCTTTCTACACCCTTGTTTGCAAGAAGCCTGACCATGTGTGTGTCTTAGCCACGCTCTAGGATGCAAAAACCACACACTCCCCTGGGCTATGCTGCAACGCTAAGTCGCAGAGTTTGATGGCAGGGCAATTTAGAAAATTTGAATCATGGGAAGAGACACATCGTTACCGTCATCACCCCATCAATCTGAGCAGTTTGCAGAGATTCTACAGCTCACATGATGCGAAACCTGGTTGTGTCCTGCGCTTTAGCAGGGTGTGCGGATGCGTGTGTCGCACGTTTGAAATGCCATCGGAAGTGTAAAATGCTCATTCGCAGAAGTAGTAGTTTGACGAGCATTTACAAGCATGCATCCCTCGAAATGAGAGGCAATGAACGCCCTATTGAAAATGTTACCTTGCAGAAAAGCAAACCACACGCCATTGCTGTTGAACGAGCGAAGCTGGTACAAGAGGTGATCGGAGCGCTCGCGGAACACGACCTTGCGTTCGACGAGCGTATGACCCCAGAACGTAAACTGCGAGTTATTGATCGGGGACGTGAAAAATTCGCAAAGCTATTCTGACTGCTGTGGTGGAGAGGGGGCGTGTTCGTCTTGCTGCTCACGAAGCTGAAACAAGGTGCATTGACCAAGCAGCGAAACAGGTTGATAAAAAAATCCATGAGCTGGAGCAGCGGCTGCAGAGAACCAAGCAGGACGCATTCGGCATGTTGACCCGAGCGGCCCAGTAGGACGCGTGTCTCGCCGCGAGAGCGCCGACATCGGTAGGACGTTAGCTGCTTAACGCGCTACTCCTGTTTTAGCTGAAGCCGTTCGGCATGCTTTTGGGGGGCGATTGCGATCCTCCATCGCGGCTGTCGGCGGTCATCTAGACCCCCGTCACTGGTCGATACGCTTAAAATGCATGC
>NW_003302695.1:0-2681 GCF_000142945.1 Phytophthora infestans T30-4 | reverse complement strand
GGTCGTCCCGAAAGGTACGTAGCCGTTTTCGTGGTCGTTCTTCCCCCCTGTGAACCCTGCTTCCGTTGTCATGTTCGTCGGGGTGGCTGTCTCCCGAGCGCTCCCAGTATCTCTGAGGGATGTCACCGAGGGGCGCGAGGGGTCGAACGAGAACGCCACTTCTCAGGGTGCTCCCGACATTAGAGCTCTCAGCTTCTCACTCTGTCCTGGCCGCCGAGCTAACTGCTACAAGATGACATCTAACCGCTCTTGTCTCTCAGGCGTCTCAGGTTCTGACAGGACCTCTTTCACTGCCCTCATGAACTTGGCTTCGTAGCTAGACACTTCCCTTTTCAGCGTCGCTCCGTCCTTCTGAATCGGCTGACCGAGGCGTTTCAGTTTCCGCTGGAGCGTCTCCACTCCTTCTTGCTCGGACCTCTTCCTGTTCGCCACCACCGGTGGTACTCGGTGCGCGCTTGGTTTCCTCGTAGATCTCGGCTTGGAATAGTGACTCGGGCAGAAGTGGAGACGACCATCCCCCACCTTCTTCCCTTGTCTCACCGCCGTGTCCCTCATCAGACCAATCGTGAGCGCTTATAGCATTCCCACTTCCTTTTTCCTCCCGCTTCGGCGTTCCGTTGTTAAAGGGGCGGCTCACTTCGCGTTTACGTTCCTACGATTCTTCGGCGTGAAGATACCCTGCTTCTCCTCCAATACACCTCACAATTATAAAAAATTGACACCTGACTCGCCGCATCAGGGCTAGGTAAAGGTTCATTTTCTAGACACTACCAGTAAGGGGGAGGTCGGAGAACAAAAAGAGCAAATGAAAAAGAGCATTGCAGCTTGATCTAGGTCGAGGTAAAATACCTGTTTATTTAATGTCAAAATCGGTATGTACCGGTAAATTGAGCTCACATTCAACGATTCGCGATGGAAGGAGGACACGGTGCTCATGGAGGCGACCCCCCCCCTCTCCAGAAGAAGACTCTGCGACTGACCCTCTTGGCAAGGCTCTTACTGAGAAGGCACCTCGCTTGGTATGGACTGATTCTCGTCTGCGTACTCTCCTCCACCTCCGTTTGATTGCGTACGGTGATCAATTTAACAAACACAAGAGCAGAGCGCAACTGGCTGTACTGTGGAGCCGTGTGGTCCGTCGTTTTAACAAGCAGCATGAAACCAAGGCCGTTGTAGATCAGTTACGTAACAAATTCAATGCTATGAAGGCGTTGTTTGGCCAGATCCGCGCCGACGAGGCTACTACGGGAAACTTGGAAAAAGCGGTGAAGTATCCGAGCTACTGGTCAGTGCTCGTCGAGTTTTTTGCTGATAAGAAGGGGCTGCGTAACCAGGATTTCGGTCAATCGCAGGTGCCCCCACCTCCATTTAGGGCCGAAGGATCCGACGACGAAGCTGTGGCTTACGATAGAGGTGCCAGTGATCGAAACGCTTGATTAGGATCAGTGTACCATCGATGGCACCGACAACACCAGGAAACCCAAGCATATCTTGAAACCCTTGTATCACCTCCGCTATCTCGTTGTCCGTGGACGGTAATCGAATAGTCTCTGACAAAAACGATGTCACCACGTGAACAACTTGGCGAATAAAAAGTAGTGCTTGCGTTTTGCCAGCGCCAACAATCGGTCCAGCCGCGTATGCACTGCCGCCGTGAGTAACATAATAAAAGGCCACCGCCACTCGATCTCTAATAGGAAAATGTGCGTTATGGCGAGGGGCTGGGCGTACGCTCGGCCATCTCTGCTCGATACGGGATACAATAGCCAGGAAAGTTGCACGATTGCACCGAAAATTCACTGGAAACCAGCCGTCTGCAAATATGGGGTCATCTAGAACTCGCTGCCATGTTGTGTTCCGTACGGAGAAGCGTCGGGCAGGTTTCCTGTGCCATCGACGCTTGTCACTGGCAAGAGTAGCCACTGCGGCAAATACAAGGGAGAGAGCAGCCATTTTTTTCCTCCCCTTCATGTGTGATCTCTTTTTTTAAAAGACCAACCTGTGGTCTGTTTTTTTAAAGAGATAACCGAAAATCAGTCGGCCAATCAGGTCCAAGAAAGCTATTTAATTTTTTTGCTCTTTTTGTACTCCGACCTCCCCCTTAGCGTGCTCTTTCAAAATGCGGCTACTTACGGTTCACCGAGAAGGGAGATAGTCCGTTATTCCTAGACATAGCAGCTCCAAGAATTGCAGCGTTGACGACTGTTCGAAGAAACGGTCGGGGAGATGGTTATCAGCGTGTAGCTCAATGAGTGAACAATCAATCTTCTTGACATCTCCCTTGGTGAGCTTCCGCCGCTGCTTCTTCAACTTCTTGGTCGATGTTGGCTTGCGTCGCTTGTGACTTGAATATGGCCAGTTTGGGCTCAGCCGCAGAAGAACCAGAGTGCGGCGCTCACGTCATTGGCCTGCGATCCTTGTACTGCTTCGTACAGGCGGTTGCAGCGTACTTGTTCCTGAGCACAAGGGTTGTCTAATCGGCGCAGGTGTCGCTTCTAACGACGACGTAGGACTCGAGTTTTGTGCTCTTGCCACCTTCAAATACCTTTTTCGATCAGGTTCTAGAAAAGCAGTAATTTTTTAAGACTGACGAGTATTTGCTCGAGTATTTGCTCTTGTATTTCACTGTGACACAGACAAAGGCGATCGCTCTCACAATTGTCCCTCCCTCACGGTTGACT
>NW_003302694.1:6020-7130 GCF_000142945.1 Phytophthora infestans T30-4 | reverse complement strand
CAGCACCATTCGCGAACTCGTCTGTGTAGGTCCAGCCTTTCTCTCCATATGGAAGGAGAAGCGGGTATTGGAGTGGATCGTAATCGGCGTGAGTCTCGTACAAACGTAGCAGCCTTTGATCGCGTGTAAAGAGCAGTAGATCTCGAGGCTGAACCAGGTTGCCATCCTCAATGAGGGTCGCAGCCAATTTAGACACAGTGGGGCGGTTATGCGTCCTCAGTCGCGAGGAGTTGTCATGTAGACGGAACACCAAGTCTACTGGATCCTCCGTGTTGTGTTGGCGCACTTGCTGCCCAAAGTGGAGGAGCCGTTGCGCTAATGGGTTGTGCTCTGCCATCATTTTCTCGATGTCCAGTAGTGCAACACGATTCAGATCCGCGAATATGCCAAGACGTCGCTCCGCGCGGCGTTGCATGTCTGGATCCACAATGTAGATCTGCGCAAACTTCGGAGATACCCGTGCGCCTGTCCGACGGTCTATGTGGGGGAGGAGATACCCTAGGTAGTGCCCCATAGCCCCTTGACTGCGATAAGTGTACACCCCGTGTGTACCTGCAACACTCTCGTCTTGATGTACATTTTGAAACGGTCGGTTTGAGCACGAAGCACCAATCGACGTAAACGCGAAGGCTTGGTTGTAGGCACGGATTTGACGGCGAAACTCGGGATCTCCGTACAGCTGAAGCAGTTTTGGTGGCAGGGGGTGCAGTGATGGCAGCTTTACCCTGCCTGCCAGACAGCATGATATCGCAGACTCGCCTGGCCACTTCCAAGCATTGCCGATCGAACAAACTGTTGTAGCCGGGAGCTTGTGTCGCCCGTTGACCACGTCGTCACCCGATATCATGGACGCGTCGAAGTCTTCAAGGGGTATTAGGGCGTGTCCATGACGGGTGCATTGGCGTCTGGTGCGCACCCGCTCGAGCTCCTGCTGGCGCTCTTCTCTTGTCTGGCGGGATCGTCGATTAGCTTGACGTTGTCGGTCTAGCTCACGCTCAGCTTCTCGTAGGTTTCCCGAGAGCTGTCCTCGCCGAGCTGCATGTTGCTGGCGGTCTAGATCGCGCTGAGCATCTCGGTCTTGCTCACTCATCCCCGCTCTGTGTACTGTTT
>NW_003302694.1:0-4415 GCF_000142945.1 Phytophthora infestans T30-4 | reverse complement strand
TCAAAGCTAAATGTATTATATGTATTACGTGCCCTACCAAGTCCGCGTCCCAAAGATCTCCCTGTACACAATATTGTTGGTGTGTACGTTCCCGTCCTCATCGATGGCCTCTGGATCCACAGCAATCTTGATCGCCTTCCTTGAAGTAACTCTCGACAAAGCCACATACAGCTGGTCATGTGCGAAGACCGGTGATTCCAAGTAGATACCCACGTGGTGGATAGATTGTCCTTGGGCCTTGTTGATAGTCATGGCGAACGCTGGAACCACGAGGAACTGCTTACGCTTGAGTTTGAACGGGAACTCCTTGTCACCGTCCTCACTATAAAAGACGATCCGAGGAATGAACACCTTCTTACCCTTGAACGGCCCGGACATAATGCTGGCCTCGATGCTTCTGTCGCGCAGTGACACAACCCGAAGCCGCGTTCCGTTGCCAAGTCCTGCGTCGCTATTCAGGTTTCTAATCATGATGATAGGTGTTCCAACCTTCAGAACAATCCTGTGCGAAGGGATACCGGAGAAGTTAAGAGAGTTTAAGAACTCCTGCTCAAACATATTTGCATCCGCGACCCCTTCGAGGCTGTCCACCGAGAGATACTCCTTCGTTTCACCCGACAGTCGTTCCGCAACCATGTCGTTGATACGCCGAACACTTGCATTTGTGGGGGCTAGTATGGCTCGCTCAACGAAGTATTCATCGGGTAAATTCTCAGTATCAACGCCCGGGTACACCGCATCTATGAGTGCGTTGACGTTGCGGACTCGTTGGTCTTCTTCAACTTCGTCCAAGTCTCGCTCGTGCTCCTCGTCCGCCGGGGGTAGTAGCCTGAAACTTGGGGGAGGCTCCATATCCACGTCTTCTTCGTCAGAGGTCATTTGTTGTACCCGTCGTTCTGGAATGATACACATGTCGCGTGGAAGGCAAATGTCGCCATCACCGATCTCATGGTTGACTGGGTAACGGCCTTCTCCAATTTGAAGTAAAAATTCAGAGAATTCCGCTAGCTCAGCCGCACTGGCCGCGTCTGGGGCCGTGCGGACACGCATGTTCTCGGTCAGCCGCACTTGACGCAAATGCTCCCATAGGGGAGAAGACTTGAAGCAAGCTTGAATCGTATCCGCACGCGTAGCATCCTTCAGTACAGGTAGAATCTGGCGGTGATCACCGCTGAACACCATTACCTTTCCGCCGAACGGCTCCAGCTCGTTCTTCATGATATCCCGAAGCGACCTGTCAACAGCCTCAAAGCAAGCTCGGTTCATCATCGGCGCTTCGTCCCAAATGATCAAACTCGCGCTACGAATCAATTCGGCTTTTTGGCTCTGCCATGAAAGGCTGCACGTCAACGTCTCTGTTAGTTTGAGGGGAATCCGGAACGTCGAATACGCGGTATGACCTCCGGTTAACAGGGTGGCTGCAATCCCACTCGATGCAACCGCGATGGCAACCATACGTTGCATCCGAACGTGAGCGAGTATTTGCTCGAGTAGAAATTACTTTCCTGTTCCACCTGGACCATCCAAAAAGAAAAGCTTCTGCCCTCCAACCGGTCTGCTCACAGCAGCAATAACTTGGTCAAAAATATCCCTCTGGTTGCTGTTCAAGTGGTCTGCCTGCTCCGCAACATGCTCCAGTTCGTTTTGGGGGTACGCGTCAATCTCTTGCTTTACAACATCAACAGACGCTGAATCCGGGTCGTCTACTTGAGCGGATACATCGTCGTAATCGGCTAGCAGAGGAAGGCCGTACATGTCGAGGGACTTTTGGTTCGAAACCAAGTAATCCGCCAAATTCTTCAACGCCTTGTACTCCGCCATTCGAAGACGCACCTCCTCTTCGCGTACATTATGCAGGTCTGCGTCTCTTTCCTCAATGCTTCGTGCATAATCCTCTGACATATCCTTCTTGAACCTATCCCATAGATCTTTGGCATTACCAGGCATCGAGTAAACCAAAATGATGCCGAAGAGTTGACGTAGCTGGTACGGCATCTTGACCTCGGCGGCTTCGCGTAAGCAATGTATCCACTCGTTGTCATTTTCCAAATACCCAAGCGCCAAAGCGGCTTGCTGATATGTAGGATGTTCCGTACCATCAACCGTTCGAAGATCCGCAAAGGACTTAGGCGAGCGTCGGTTACACAGGAGAAGTCGCAAGTAGAAGCGCTCCGGGTCCTGCGGAGATACGTGTACCAAGCGTCCCAGAGAAGCAACGTACTTCTTATACGGTTCCCACGTCTTGTGTTCCGTCCACCTGTACTTCCGCGATACATCCTTGTACAGTAGATTGACCGTAGCTTCTGGGCTACGCGCGCACAGCTTGAAAAACTCCGTCAGCATTGATCTGTCCCCGCGGTCAATCAAGTTGTGAAGCTGGGGGGTCACCGCTTGGTCGCGATAAGCAACCATGCTCATCTTTCCAAGTGGATAGGTAGCGTCACGACAGAATGTGTTGATCCTTGTGTTGGATGCATGAATAGCCGCATGCAAGCTTCTACCGGAGAAATATACCTCCCAAGGAGATACTGAAGAATTTCGTTAGCCCGAATTTCTTCGCCTTCAATCGTGATTGTCGTCATGTCCGAGCCCTTGTAGACGTACCTGTAGATGTACTTGATGGCCTTGTTCGTGTCACAAACCTCGACGTTAATGTGGCAGTTGTATTTCTGCGACAGGAACGGATTGTACGGGACCACCCATTGATTGATGGTCGCGTTGTCCCATACTTCCCCCTTATGGCACAGAATTCCATCCGGACGGCGACCACGCTTGTACGTGGGGTATTTGTCGGGGGTCATTACCGTTTCGTCCGCGAGCGCCTTTGGAAACTTCTTGGAACACCTTCCGTTCTTCATACACGGGCAGTTCGGGTTCTGTTGACCACAGGGTCCATGCAGCATATTAGAAATCACCGTATCGTACAGCTCGGGGTACTTCTCTTTATCCGGGAGCTCCGAGGCCACCAGCTTATCGACGTCTTCCTTGGTAGTGGGCTTGTCCTCCGGACGCAGGATAAGGCGTGGGGAAGACCACGCTTTTGATATTACACTACATGGACTCGAGCGGCTTGAATCCCCAGCACACCCTCATCGAGATCTTTGTTAAGAGCTTTTAGTTTCTCCATGAACACGCGGGCCACGATGTCCGGTCGGTCGGATGCCTTTTCCCCACGGCGTAAGTTTTCCTTGATCTCAGGCCAGTTCGGGTTGCATGTCATCGTAATGAACAGGTTAGGGGCTCCTGTTTCACGGACGATAGCCATGGCATCCAAGAAGCGTTGGTACATGTAGCGGGGACCACCTGTAAACTTCGGAGGTATAATTATCTTGCGTCCAAGCTCACCCGCATCTGGCTCCGCCGACTCCTGCTCCGTATAATTCCCACGCCGAGTCCTACGTATGGCCGCCTCGTCGTCAGCTGCCATTCTGTGGATTTCAACAGACTCGCCACACAACGCGTCCGTGAGTCCCTGGAGGGTTTCCAATCGATACTGGAGCTGGTTCTTCTTGATGAAGCGCAGGCGTTCTTGTTCGCATTTGGCCCATTGGCCAACGCAGTATTGCTGCGTCAGTCGCCCACCGCGCAGGATAAGCGAATTACTAACCGTCCGGTCGTAAAGCAGATACGCCTCATATTCCCGAACGGACATGGTTAAGGGGTCACCGTGGCGATCGACGGGATTATCAACGTAGGGGATATCGTAAGTCCAGCCATTATCCCCGTACGGAAAGAGTAGAGGGTACTGCAGCGGGTCGTAGGTAACGCTCGTCTCAAAGATGCGTTTGAAACCTCCTCCGGTCGTGTGTAGGATTATATCCCGATGTTCAGCCGCGTTTGTATCGATCACAACGGCTGCCACCTCCGATGCCGTTGGGGTGTTATGCGTACCCGGATTCGCATTCCGTGTCACGTGCAGACGCAGCTTATGGTGATCCCCCTCCGGAAGAAAATTACTCAAGGCTAACGACGGGTCATGGTCATCAACGTCTTCCCCTGCCGAGCAGCGTCGTTCGTGCTCCCTGATGGCTGCTGCATACGCATCTCAACCACGATCTATCAAAAATCTACGCGCGTTGATAAATTCTTGTGTATACGGGTTGTGCGCCACCATCATCTGGTCAATCGTTTCCATGACGGCACGATCGAGGCCTTGCGTCATGCTCATACGGCTTCGCACACGTGCATCCATATCTGGATCGTTAAAGTAAACTTGGGCATACATGGAGCGACCGAAGGTAGGAAGTAGTAACGATCCCATGCGATGACACACTGACCCTTGTACACGGAAGTTGTAGACACCATTACGTGTCACGCTTTCGTCAACGCTTAGAGGCCGAGACCCCGAAGCTCCCATGGACGTAAACGCGAATACGTTGTTGTAGGCCCGGATTGACCGCATGAAGGTCGGGTTT
>NW_003302693.1:4437-5622 GCF_000142945.1 Phytophthora infestans T30-4 | reverse complement strand
TCGTTACGCACTGCGACACAGTCGCCTCATCTCTCTCAGAGAATGGCACGATGGCTTTCCTTCGTTGCCGAGTATAACTTCGAGGTGAAGTACAAGCCGGGGCGGCTTAATGTAGTGGCCATGCGCTCTCGCGCAGGCCGGACTACGAGTTAGCTCATGTCACGACAGTGACGTCGTCAGTGCCTGACTTGATACGCGGAGCGTATGCACAAGACGACATGTGCGTAGCGCTGCTACGGGCTCTTGGGAGCGAAGCGTTTAAAGACTCTGACAAGGAATTGTCTGGAAGCTTACGCGCGAGGCTGCATCGATACTCGCTCGATGGCGGCCTGCTGTACTACAGCACCGACGCTGAGGATAACCCTCGTGTAGTCGTTCCTCATGATGAGGATCTAAAGTATCGAATCCTCTATGAGGTTCAGGATACGCCCGTGGGCGGGCACTTAGGTCGGGAGAAGACCTATAGCTCGGTGAGCTCGATGTACTGGTGGCCCAAGATGTATAAGTGGGTCGGCACCTATGTACGCACGTGTGAGACGTGTCAACGGACAAAGTCCGCGCCGAGCACGGCAGCGCCATTGGCGAGTTTGCGTGTCCCCAAGGGATGCTCGCAGTCCATGAGTATGGACTTTGTGTTTGGCCTTCCCAAGGATAAGGCGGAAAACACAAGTATAGTGGTCTTAGTAGACCGATTGAGCAAGATGGCTCATTTAGCGGCAGTGCCGGACACCATTGATGGTGAAGGTACAGCTTTGCTGTTTTTAGACCGAGTCTTTCGCCAACATGGCTTGCCTGAGGCAATTGTCTCGGATCGAGATCCGCGCTTCACCGCGAAGTTCTGGACGTCCCTCTTCAGAGTGCTCGGCACTCGTTTGGACATGTCCACAGCGGACCATCCGCAGACCGATGGTCAAACCGAACGCGTGAATCGCGTTGGGGAGGATACCCTCCGAAGCGTATGCGCTGAGGCGCCAAAACGCTGGAGCCAGATGCTCCCACTCGTTGAGTTCGCATTAAATAATGCAGTGCACGCCTCGACAGGCTACACTTCGTTCTATGTGAACGGCTTGGTTAACCCTCGCGTCTCACTGACGCCGCCACGCAGTGCTCAGGGCTTGGTGGGGGAGGGATAGCCGAGCGGCTAGCTGATGTCAGCCCTGTTGCTGCTCGCAAGCAAGTCGATGA
>NW_003302693.1:0-4333 GCF_000142945.1 Phytophthora infestans T30-4 | reverse complement strand
CGCGCGATATCCGCATTCATCACACCGTTTGGACTGTTCGAGTGGAACCGGATGCCGTTTGGATTGAAGAACGCATCCCAGATCTACCAACGTCTAATCGATAACGCCCTCTATGGATTCACCCGAATACCGGAACCCAAAAGGGGTGAATCCGGGGAAGATCATACGGAAGTAGATCCATTTGAGGCAGGAGAGCCAGGGGATCCTGGAACCCCGTCCGTGTTAGGACGCAGATCTTACATCGACGACATTCTAATCCCGGCGAAATCGTGGGATCAGTTGTGCGAAAGAGTGATATCCCTACTGGAGGCGTGTACTAAGTGGAATCTCTCTATCAGTGTGGTAAAGAGCTATTGGGGTATGCGCAAGGTGGATTACTTAGGCCATCGAGTTTCCAAGGAGGGATTGGAGGCGAATCCTAAGAACCTGTCTTCGTTAGCCGATTTGTCCTTCCCGCAGTCGTTACGGGCGATGCAATCCTTCTTGGGCAGTTTGAACTACTACAGTCGGTTCATCGAGGATTACGCCCTGTTTGCCGCGGTATTGTATGAATTGAGAGAGGCAGATTTTGCTGCGATGACCACTCCAGCTGTCCGGATAAAAATCCAACAAGCTCTGGCCCGGGAGATGTCGGATCCACGAAGGAATCCAAGTGGTACGACGCCAGAAGAGGACCTAAAACAGGAGCTGGATCCACCCCGGGACCAACAGAGAGAGGATCCAGTCTGGATAGAGACGACGGATCAGAACATGGAAAAGGCAGAATCTCGGTGGATCCGAGCTCAACACGCATTCGTGGAACTGAGGAACAGGATCGCGACCACACCTATCCTCCGTCATTTCGATCCAGAACGTCAACCTACGGTAATAATTTATGCCAGCGACTGGGCAGTCTCAGCAGCTCTGGTACAAGAACATGAGGGGATCTGTCATCCAGTCACCTTCGTCAGCCGGACACTGAAGCCGAATGAACTGAACTACGGAGCGGTGGAGAAAGAGATACTCGCGCTCCTGCGCGTGCTGGATCTGAATTACAACCTGCTGGTGGGAAGATCCATCCGGATCCTGACCCGACACTCTACGTTAGCCTGGCTGTTCAAGTCGGCCGGGTTACAAGGACGTTTGGGACAGTGGGCAGCTTTACTCTCGCCTTGGACGCTGGAGATTGTGAAATGTTCGAAAGGGGAAGACGAGATCCTGGGAGTCTTGGCCGCGAGCATCACACCTCGAGCTAAGATGGATGAGATGCTGACTAGGGTCGCTCATAAGAAAGAGCCCAAATGCCGGATCCAGATCCCGATCCCGACGGTACAAGTGGATGAGGATCTATACGTCCTGAGTTTCGATGGATCCGCTCGCGTACGACGTGAAGGATGAGCATACAGCGCAATACTGTGGAGACTGCCCGGATGAGGAGTCGTAAGGGCCAGATCCACTTAAGCGGAGGGCCTCACCGTCAATAAAGCAGAGTATAACGGACTCCTGCTGGGTCTGGATCTACTAAAGGGACAGGATCCGAAAAGGCTGGTGATTTGTGGGGATTTAAATTTGGTGATCAGACAGGTGCGAGGTGAGATTGACTGCAAGGTCCCAGCCCTAACACTGTTACGGCAGAAAGTGATGGTCCACCTGCGTGGTTGGATGAATCACGAGCTGGTGCATGTCAAGCGAGATTGGAGGGCCAGTGCAGATAGCTTGGTCAGCGCCGCTTTACGGAAATCAATGTGGTATTGAGGTGGAGAGAGAGGCCGAGCATCAGGATCTCGTTACGTTGAACCGACTAGACGAAGTGGTGGTAGTGGGGTCCGGGAAAAGGACAGTCCAGGTGATGGCCGTCACTAGGTCCAGAGGAAGGATTGGATCCAACCCCCCAATTCTCGAGGAAACATTTGTGAAGGGAGTCCGCATTGAGCGGATCCTCAAAGCACAGAACGAGGAAGCGTGGATCTTGGGACTAAAGAAGTATCTGATGGGGGATGTATGAGACCTGAGTCGGGAGGATACTAAATCCTACAGTATTATCGCTACGGATTACGCAGTGGATCTGAATGACTTGCTCTTCTATTGCCCCCCCTACGAAGAGAGTCAACGAGAATCGGGATGGATTGATGAGACTGGTGATGCCGGAAACCTTACAACAGGATGTCCTACACCACTATCACGCTAGCTTGGAAGGCGGACATCAGGGTATTGGTCGGACCTACCAACGGATCCGGGAATGTTTTCACTGGAGGGGACTATTCAAGAGCGTACAACGGTATGTCGGGGAATGTGTGGATTGTGAGACAGGCAAGGGCAGGCCCACAATCGAAGGGGATTCACCTGGGAATGTCCAAGCGACTTACCCTTTCCAAATCTTAGCCATGGATCATATCCCCTCGTTGGCCAAGTCGTTCAAAGGAAACACAGAATTGTTGATTTGGGTGGACCTGTTTACCGGATTCGTGGTAGCCAAAGCTAGTGCGTCTAGAACTGCGCAGACCATTGCTGAATCGTACGAGGAGTGCGTTTTCCGAAGATTTGGAGCTAGCGAGATGATTAGACATGATCGGGAGCCAGGCTTTATGTCTGATTTCTTTCGAGCATTCAACCGGATCCTGGGGCAGCGACAGCGAGCAACCATGGCATATCGTCCCCAAGCTAACGGGTCGGCCGAGCGCATGGTACAGACGATCACGAGAGCACTCAAGATGTATGTTCAGGATTTGGATCAGAGGGATTGAGATGAGTACGCAGAACGGCTCCCCTTCGCGATGAGCACCGCCCAAGACAGGATCCGGGGTGATACCCCATTTTACTTGGTACATGGGTGGGATCCCAAATCCACCCTGGAAGCGGCCATCCCAGTATGCAGCACCAAGAAGAGAAACCGAGATCCAAGGCGGTGGCGATACCAAGTCCAGAAATACTACCGGCAAGCTAGATCCCAGGTGAACGAACGACTGCGGAGTGCGATACAGGATCGAGCGGATCGACACAACGAAGACGCCCGTCCACATCAAATCCAAGTGGGATCGCAGGTGTGGCTTTATTTGGATCGAGTGAACGAAGGGTACGCCCGCAAATTGGCCCATCTATGACATGGACCGTTCCGGGTGAGCGAGAAGATTGGAGAACACGCGGTAAAGCTGGAAACGGCAAGTACCAAATATCGCCTGTTCCCTGTAGTACACGTATACAAGCTGAAGTTGG
This sequence comes from Phytophthora infestans T30-4, assembly GCF_000142945.1. NCBI lineage: Eukaryota > Oomycota > Peronosporomycetes > Peronosporales > Peronosporaceae > Phytophthora > Phytophthora infestans. The sequence continues at coordinate 1,141 of NW_003302693.1, read as the reverse complement.
TCAAAGAATATCCGGATCGGCCGCAGATCCGTCTTTCGGTGGATGGATCCGATCGCGTCGACTTCGACGAAGTCCTCCTACCGGAAGATAGTTGGAATGTGGATCTCGAAGCCGACGAGTTCGAAGTCGAGAAGATCACCGATATGAGGTCGGGGAAACGAACTAGATACGGACGGATTTACCGTGAATTTCTGGTGTATTGGCGTGGATATGACGAACCCAGTTGGGTAGACGAGGCAGATCTGAACTGTGGAGCATTACGCTATGATTTCTTGAGGGATCGTACGAATCGTAACAGATTCGGCGTGATGCAGTCTCATGAAGAAGAGTAGGGAGGGGACCCATGGATGTGAGTTGGTCATGTCGATGGGAGGATGAAGAAGGGCCCACAGGAAGGGTGTGGGCCAGGAGGAGGAGGATCGCTGATGTGAGTTGGTCACATCGGAAAGAAAGAGAGGACGAATCCACAGGAGAAGGGTGGATTAGGAGGAAGGAGTGAATGTTTATGCATAAGAGTGACGTTTTACGTGCGAAGAGTCCCGCTTGATCTCAAGCGCGAGCTTTCAAGGGCCCGAACTATACTGACCCAATTGAAACTGGGTCATTGGCGCTAGATCCGGATGAAATCCAGGCGCGGATCCAACCGGATCCGGGATCCCGCCCAGATCCAGGTGTACATTGAAAGGGTGGATCCCGCCCAGATCCAGGTGTACACTGAAAGGGTGGATCCCGCCCAGATCCAGGTGTACACTGAAAGGGTGGATCCCAACCAGATCCAGGTGTACACTGAAAAGGGTGGATCCCAACCAGATCCAGGTGTACACTGAAAGGGTGGATCCAGCCCAGATCCAGGTGTACACTGAAAGGGTGGATCTAGCCCAGATCCAGGTGTACACTGAAAGGGTGGACTAGATTTCTCAACCGACGAAGGAATGTTGTAAGCATATTCAAGTAAGAAAGTGTGGATTATAATAGCTTATGCAAAAGGCTAGCTCGACCCAGTATCCAGTCGCTAGTTACTGCTACGAAAGGAATCCACGAAGACGGAAACTGGGGCGTGGTGTCGAAGAGTGATGAGGATCAGGTAGTCTTGGAACTGAACATTGAAGAACTTGCCCACTAGACGCTGGATCTGGCGTCC
>NW_003302692.1:4390-7278 GCF_000142945.1 Phytophthora infestans T30-4 | reverse complement strand
CGCTGGTGACAGCTGCCGTCTCGGATCCACTTCCTCCCTTGTCGGGGCCCTCTCAGGCTGCGCAACGAGCTTCATGCTGAGGTCGACTGGACTGGCAGCAGGTTTGCAGTTCTGCATGCCAAAGCGCTCCAGGATGTCGTTGATGTAGCGAGCTTGGGACAACGTGACACTGCCGTCTGCGTTGTCGACCACTTCGATGCCCAGAATGAAGGAACACTTGCCGCTGTCGGTCATCTCGAATCGTGCCTTGAGCTGTTTCTTCACTTCGGAGATCATCGTCGAAGAGCTTCCGGTCACCAACACATCGTCGACGTACACCAGCATCATAACGCAGTCACCGTCGACAACCTTGATGTAGAGGCACGGATCGTAGCTCGAAACGCGAAATCCGATGGAGCGCACATACTCGTCGAAGGTCTCATTCCATACTCGAGAAGCTTGCTTGAGACCGTAGATCGCCTTGAGCAGTTCCACGCAGTCGTAGCCGTCATCAAGTTCCACGCCTTCTGGAACACTGCAGAACACCTTCTCCCGTACAGGAACGCCGTACAGGAACGCTGTGACGACATCAAGTTGATCGAGGGGCCAATTGAAGAACTTGGCCACAGCGATGATCGTTCGCAGCGTGACGTACTTGACCACCGGCGAAAACGTCTCGGTGTAGTCGATGCCGTACTTCTGCACAAATCCTTTCGCGACGAGTCGAGCCTTGTATTTCTCGATGGATCCGCCGGCTTTACGCTTGATCTTGAACACCCACTTGGTTCCGACCGCACGCTGGTTGTTCGGTAACTTGGCGCCACGAAACACTCCACGAAGTCGCATCGACTTGAGATCTGCTCGGATCGCCTTGCGCCGGTGGACTTGGTCTTCGCCGGTCACAGCCTCTTGGAACGTCTTCGGCTCGGCGCTGTCACTCGTTTCCACTGCATTCGCACTCGCACGCCAATACATGGGCTGAGTCGAGTCATCATCATCATTGTCTTCATTCTTGGATTCTTGATGGTCGGAGTCATGGCCCGGAGCACTTGCTTCTTCCAATCCAGCACTGCGACGCGGTCGACGAACTTGTTCCCGTTCGTCAGGGTTGGAGCGATCTTTGCGTTTCCCCGCCTGCTTGAATTCACGAGTTCCATGGTCGTCCGAAATCTCGAGGTCGTCCAGGATATCCGCCGCATCATCGACATCTTCATCGTCATCTTGAATATTGACATCGTCAAAGGTGGATTCGTCGAAAGTGACATCGCGAGAAACCACTACCTGCCCCGCCTCGATGTCATAAACGCGATACGCCTTCGAACGCTCTTCATAGCCCATGAAAATGCCTTCACGAGCCTTGGGGTCCCACTTGAGTCGCTTCTCCTTCGGCGTCAGGACGTAGGCCTTGCACCCGAAAACGCGCATGTGCTTCACGTTGGGCTTCCTCTTGTACACAATCTCGAAAGGTGTCTTCCCTGGGATCTTGGGTGACGGCAACCGGTTCTTGATGTAGATCGCCGTCATCGCCGCTTCCGCCCAGAACGTCTTGTCCAAACGTGCGAAGTGAAGCATGCTGCGCCCGATAGTCACAATGGTCCGGCTGGCGCGTTCCGCAGTCGCATTGGTCTGATGCGCATATCGAACCGTCGGTTGGACTTCGATGCCATGGTCGTCGTAGAAGGCCTTGAGCGAGTTGGTCGCGAACTCCTTGGCACCGTCATGACGCACGAACTTGAACCTGGCATCGAACTGGCGCTCCACCTTGGCGATAAACTTGCGCAGACAGCCTTCACTCTCCGACTTGGCGCGCAAACAGAATCCCGTCATGCAGCCGCTGGCTTCGTCCGTGATCAGCAGCAGATAGTTGCTGCCACCAAGCGACTCTTTCTCCATGGCGCCACAAAGGTCGAAGTGCAGGAACTCGAATGGCTTGTACTTGAGCTTGTCCGGGTTGCTTGGAAATGGTTTTTGGACCATCTTCCCTTGCTGGCATCCGCGACATCCGCTCGAGTTCTTCGACGAAGTCGGCATTTTCGCGCCCGTCACCATGCCGCTCGAAACCATTTTCCGCAATACGTCGTTCGGAGCGTGACCCATCCGCGCATGAAGATCGACACCGTTGATCGAGACCTTGGACGTCGAATTGGCAGACACCTTGGGCACTCGCAGCCAGTAGAGTCCGTCGATCAGGTCCGCTGAGGCAACGATCTTCTTCGACGACTTGCGCGCAATGTGCATCTCGGAGCCGTCAAACACCACCTTGAAGTGTCCGCCTCGGTTGATCTGAGGCACAGACAGCAGGTTCTTGTTCATGCTCGGCACGTAGAGAGCATCTTCGATCCGGACGTTACGCACATTCCCATTAGGCAGAACCACTTGTTGCACAACGGTGCCGACTCCCAAAATCTTGGCCGTTTGTCCGTTGGCAACCGTGAGTACGCCTTCGTCGCGCATGTTGATGTCCACAAACTTGGACTTGTCGTTGCAGATGTGGTGGGTTGCACCACTGTCGATCGCCCATGTGCCGTCGAACTTCTTGCCCGTCGACACTCCACACGCTGTCGACATGGAGACCGCAAACGCGACGTAGTCGTCGTCGTTACGCAGTCGATATTGTTGGCACCGTGAAGAAGGTGATGGTTATGACTTGTGTCTTGGTAGTGAAGGACTGGGGAAAGCTGGAGGGGAGGAGGACGAGGCCAGGGAGAGCACTTGAGAGGCAGAATGGAAATTCAGAAGTGGATTGATTGTTAATAACTAAAACTGTCTTCGTCACCTCGATTGAGTCCAACCATTTGTGGTAGCAAACGCCAACACTCATGTCTCGGACAATAACCCTACTCCTGCTAGCATAAGGGGGGAAAGCGAACCTACGGCAAACCTCGAGGGGAACGTATTGGATTAGGATG
>NW_003302692.1:0-2598 GCF_000142945.1 Phytophthora infestans T30-4 | reverse complement strand
AGATTCACCTTCAGAGGGCACCGACCATCCTTCCTTCATAGGATCCACACTCGATCCACTCTTGTATAGTATATCCCATATCCATCTTAGCGAATCCAGGTAAGAGTGGATCCGAGGTAAGTCTTGGTGGATCTTGCCTTCTCGTACATCGCTCATATCAGATCCATCGTCATTCCATACGGGGTGCTGCTCGCCCTGGCTAATCCACCATAGGCAACTTGCACCCGTGCCAAACAACCCAAATCCTCTGTAATCACTTGAAATTGTCACTGATTCGGGATAGTGACCCCGCGTCAGGACCATTCTCTTATTTCTGAGAAAGCACTTCACCACAATCGCCTCCTGTACGTGGTCGGCGCTGCACAACAGCGTCCACGACGTGCACTACCAACATCCACAACCGCTTTCTCCTCTTCGCGACACATGTCTCCCGCCAAGCGTACCGGCAAATCGTCGGGCAAGGCCCCATCCACTACCCCTCCGGTCAGTCCGTCTTCCATGTCGCCCACCGATCTGCGGGTTCTAGCCCAGGCTCTTTCCGATCAGGTGCAAACCCTGACGGCGGAGCTCCAGACGGCTCAAGATGCCCAAGACCAAGCTGCGTCTCTACACACTACCCAACTTCAGACCTTGCGGGCCCAAATCCATGACCAAGCGATGGAGATCCAGGGGTGGGAGCACCGTGCGGCCTCTCGGTCGCAGGACCTGCGACTCCTGTTGGCTGATCAGGCGGTAGAGATCCGCGACCTGACCGGACGACTGGATCGCGCCTCCCGTCAACGAGACGTTATGCGAGATGACAACGGCCATCTCCTCAGGGAGATGGCACTCGCCGGATCTGAGATCCACCAACTCCAATCCCAGATCCACGACCTCGAGCGGGATCTGGAGGATTCCCAGACTGCTGGGGCAGCTGCGGATGTGAGCTTGGACCGCCTCCGTGACGAGTTGCGTTTGACCCAGGAGGAGGAGGTAACCAACGACTATGTGGGATCCGCCCATGGCGGATCCGCCTTAGGGTCGGCGCGTGGAGGGTCCCCCGCGCCAAATCCACCTCCCTCGTCGCCGGATGTAGCCCTGGCTCAACTCTCTGAGGAGTTGCAAGACACCAAGGAGTCGCTCGAGAGGGCGTCTGCCGGACGAGATTACGCGCTTGAAGAATTCGTGCGTATGACTCGATTGCGGGACGAGATCCAAGCGAAACTGGCAGACAGCGAGCTCCAGCGGGACAAGGCGACTACCGAGTGGGCGGATGCCGAGCGTACGCAACCGGAGCTGGAATCCAAGCTTCGCCGCATGAGTACGTGGATCCTCTTTTAGCCCTTGCTAGTAACTCCATATTCACTTGTTATTGTCAATCTAGGTGACAAATTGAAGAAAGCAGGTGCGACCACCGCGAAACTCCAGGATCAACTTTCCGCAGCCCAAACTCAGCAGCAACAGCTGATCCTGGAGCGCGATCGCGGCTTGTCGGAGCGCGATTTGGCACGTCGACGACTGGCGCTGGTGACAGCTGCCGTCTCGGATCCACTTCCTCCCTTGTCGGGGCCCTCTCAGGCTGCTAGCGTTTCTGCTCCTCTTCCGACGGTAAGCGGGGCGGATTCGTCGGAGAGAAACGCCCGCGTAGTACATCTCCCGCTCCTAGCACCGGATCCTCCCGTCCCCATAAGCAGGCCCGAGCTTCCCCGAAAGCCAAGCCCAAAACGACTCCGGTCTCTAAATCTGCTCCGCAAGCGGGATCCACTTCTGTGTCCAAGGCAGGATCTACACCCGCGCCCAAGACTTCCGTTTCTCCCTCGAAGTCAGGTACCGGATCCAAGTCTGGATCCACCGCTAGACCCAAGTCTACCTCGGCGTCCAAGACTGGATCTACCACTACGTCCAAGTCTGGCTCCGGACCCCAGACTGGGTCTACGGCGTCCAAGACTGGACCCGTTGCTACGTCCAAAACGGGATCGACGGTGTCCAAGTCCGGATCGACGGCCAAAACGGGATCTACGGCCGTATCCAAACCGGGATCGACGTCCAAGACGGGATCCACCGCTGCTGCGTCAAAATCTGGATCCGGACCCAAGACTGGGTCTACGACGTCCAAGACTGGGTCTACGGCCGTATCCAAACCGGGATCGACGTCCAAGACGGGATCCACCGCTGCTGCGTCAAAATCTGGATCCGGACCCAAGACTGGGTCTACGACGTCCAAGACTGGGTCTACGGCCGTATCCAAACCGGGATCGACGTCCAAGACGGGATCCACCGCTGGTCCTTCGGTGACGACGCCCGCCGTTCCTCAGTCCGCTTCCACCAACCCTCCCCCGGCCCGTACTGGACCCGGGAAGGGGAAAGCTAAACGCGTCATTCTCCCTGGGTGTGGACTGGGTAGTTCGGAGGACGACCAAGGATGAAGGAATCTTACTGGGTCCCGACGGCTCAGGGCCTCCTGGACCGAATCGGTCGTCAAAAGCGTACCGCCGTCCTTCCGGCCTCGATTCCTTTCCCTCTTGAACGAATGGAGGAACTATGATCACCGACCCACCAATGACAACCAATGTCCCAAAGGATTTCGGAAGAATGCTCGAAGCCTGCTTAAGGATGGCT
>NW_003302691.1:3358-5935 GCF_000142945.1 Phytophthora infestans T30-4 | reverse complement strand
TGTTACGCTTCCGCATCCTTCACTTCGTGCTTCACGGTAGCAAGCCATAATGCAACTAATACAATCTCATTTCTATTGAAACTGGAATCGACCCGCCTACTGTTCATGCGTATGGTTGACCTCCTGACTTCTGTATACCGGTATGTACGAGAGATGTCAGAGGACTTTCGTTTGCGAAGGTCTAACAACTTCCATTCACTATGGATTTTAAAAACAGTGGTAAGGTGGGCACCAGACTGACGTCGGTCGTACGTTCGTAATCAGGACATGGGTTGGTCTTCCTCGGCGATTAAAAACAACCGTTGGAATCCAACCCTTCGTCCGTCGCACCCACAAGTCATGCTTCGACTCACTGGGTTGTCGCCTGGGCGATTTGAGCTCAGCGGTCATTCGACTTTCGATTGTTAACCCGTCAGGTGGTCCGCATGGGACATTTGGTCCAAACTCGGTCTTGGTCGGCGCATTACTTGATCGGATGAGTGGGATCACCATCTCATCGGGTAGCTTGACTGCCGAGTTGTACAGATCCAGACGGATCCCAGCTGGGATCATGAAGTCAGTGCCGAGAATCAAATCGACTGCTGCATGATGAGGCATTATCCATACTTCAAACTCGTATGCCACTTCCCAGCCGAGTGTCACTTTCACAACTGCTCTTGACGTTGTCACCATTCTGTCCTTACTTATTCCTTGTATGTCGATTCGCTTATCTCGGCTGGCCACTCTCTTGAGACGCAGTTTCCTCGCGAAGTATTCGCTGATCGCCGAGACATTTGCGCCGGTATCCAATAATATCTTGGTCCTTCGGTCGTTCACTGCTCCCAATACGAGAGCTCTCATTCTAACTCGGTGATCAAACGTCTGTGCTGACCACCATCCCAGCCGTTCTCCCGGAAGCAGCTTCATGATTCTGGTACGATGCACAGCCTGGTCTGACTGCCGAGTTACACTTGCAATCGCTCGGTGGTTATCATCTAACTCACCGAGCTCACGTTCAATTCCGTCGATTTCACACATCCAATTGCTATCCCCGCTTCTTCCCTCGGGCCGTCCTGCTTCGCCTACGAAGGCAAACAAGAAGTTCGCCTCAACTGCAGGTTCGGCTGACTGTGGCAGCCCGGCATATTCCAACCCAGTCAGTGTTGGCGGGCCGCCGAGTTTAAATCACTCGGCGCGTAAAGGTTTTGCAGGTCTTCTAACACTTGCGACTTGTCGACAGAGTTTTTTACGAACGCAGCCAGCTTCTCATATTGACGAAACAGCTCGCACTGGCCGCCTTCATGGACTTGTCTGCAGAATTTGCAGCGTCGTCGACAGTAGTGAGCCGAGTGCCCCATTCTTCCACAAGCTGCACAAGGTCCACGCTGAGAGCTGTCGCGTGATCCATCTCCACGGTTCGACTGTTCTCGTTGGTTGTACGGTCGCGGAGGTCGGTTCGCTGAGTTTCTCCAACTTCGATTCGAGCCCATCTGGTCTCCCGCCGAGTTCTCTCGGCGGTCCGGTGTATTTCCTTTATCATTGGAAACGCCGGCGTCTATGTAGTCGTCGTCTTCCGCTGAGTCGTGTTCTTCGGACTGGTCCTCATTATCCCATTCGTCTTCGGAGTTGTACGGACTCGGCGGGTTCGGATCGATGAGTTCCTCCCCGTCGGAGTCAGCGTCAACGACAGTGACTCGGCGCTCGCGGTTTTCTTCCTTGCGACTGCGCTTCTCACCTCGGCGTTCATCTCGGCGGCTCTGATCCTTCCGCTTGTCATCTCGGCCTCGTGCGATCACGAGTCGGTCGCGTTGCTCCTTGCGCTTTTCGCCGAGGATCCGACGATTGATTATCTGTTCCACCTTACTGATGTCTTCCAACTGCAAGGGGTACATCAAATCCATCACATCGTCATCACCACAATGCAGCAAGAAGTGTTCGACATGGTCAGCCGCGTCGGCGCCACCCTTCTCGTACTGGATCTTTGCTGTCCGAGCATACCCGTTGAGTCGGATCAGGAAGTCGCAGATCGGTTCGTTGACTTTACGTCTCGCCGAGTAGTAACGAGTGCGGGCGGATTGGTCGAACTGTGAGCAATAATAATCCAGGAACGCCTCGCTGAGTAGTTTCCAGCGTCGCTGAGTCTTCTTCGGCAGCTGCCTATACCAACTCTTCGCCGCGCGTCCCAAGCATAGCGAGAAAGGTTCGCACCAGGCACTTTGGGGCATCCTGGTGCTCTTCATCTCGTAGATGAAACGCTTGAGCCACTGGAGCGACGCGTCAGAACGGTAGCGCTTTCCTTCGAGCTCGGCGATTTTGTCGAGTGAAGCGTGGGTTCGGACTTGTAGGTACTGCGTCGAGTCTTCTTCAGCCGCGTCAAAGCTCAAGTTTTGTATGTAGTCCTTCACAGAATCTTCACGGTTTCCTCTCACGTCGAAGGGGACGGACGGCGTCTTCATCCTCCTCGTAGGCCTCAAGCCGCGACTGGAAGAGTAATACAATTCACGGTAAAGACCAACAGTTCGGCTGTTCGAGGACTACAACGCTCACATGACTCCGGATAAAGATTGAATGCAAGCCACGAGGTGGAAGACTTGCGAA
>NW_003302691.1:0-2902 GCF_000142945.1 Phytophthora infestans T30-4 | reverse complement strand
GGAGTCTGTATTGATATTTAATTCCTATACCTGCCTGGGTTTCTACCTTCTATGTCTTTCATCTGCTAAATCCCTTACCAGGCTCGGCTGCATGTCCCTTCTTCCCTTGACCCATCATCCCAGCTGTGTTATCTTCAGATCCACCGGATATATGACGTAATCATCATGGTCACCCTATTATGGGTACACTCATCCGGATCCAGGTCGCTTGGATCCACCTCACTGTAATGGTACACTCGCCGTGGATCCGAGCTCTCCAATCATCCAACATCATCTCGCAACCATCTGTGATCTCCGTTGTCCCACGAAAGTTCGAGATCCACTGTATCCCTCATCCCTATACCCTGGATCCAGGTCCCTCCAGGCGGGATCCTCCCTCCTTGGACACGAACTCGGAAGTATGGGATCCGGGGTACCTCGCGGTGGATCTTGACTCTTCATTAGCCGTGGCTACTAGATCCACCGTCAGAGGGCACCGACCATCCTTCCTTCATAGGATCCACACTCGATCCACTCTTGTATAGTATATCCCATATCCATCTTAGTGAATCCAGGTAAGGGTGGATCCGAGGTAAGTCTTGGTGGATCTTGCCTTTTCGTACATCGCTCATATCAGATCCATCGTCATTCCATACGGGGTGCTGCTCGCCATGGCTAATCCACCACAGGCAACTTGCACCCGTGCCAAACAACCCAAATCCTCTATAATCACTTGAAATTGTCACTGATTCGGGATAGTGACCCCGCGTCAGGACCATTCTCTTATTTCTGAGAAAGCACTTTCACCACAATCGCCTCCTGTACGTGGTCGGCGGCTGCACAACAGCGTCCACGACGTGCATCACAGCATCCACAACCGCTTTCTCCCCTTCGCGACACATGTCTCCCGCCAAGCGTACCGGCAAATCGTCGGGCAAGGTCCCCATCCGCAAAAACTTCTGTTCTGTATAACATCCCATGTCGCCCACCGATCTGCGGGTTCTAGCCCAGGCTCTTTCCGATCAGGTGCAAAACCCTGACGGCGGAGCTCCAGACGGCTCAAGATGCCCAAGACCAAGCTGCGTCTCTACACACTACCCAACTTCAGACCTTGCGGGCCCAAATCCATGACCAAGCGATGGAGATCCAGGGGTGGGAGCACCGTGCGGCCTCTCGGTCGCAGGACCTGCGACTCCTGTTGGCTGATCAGGCGGTCGAGATCCGCGACCTGACCGGACGGCTGGATCGCGCCTCCCGTCAACGAGACGTTATGCGAGATGACAACGACCATCTCCTTAGGGAGATGGCACTCGCCGGATCTGAGATCCACCAACTCCAATCCCGGATCCACGACCTCGAGCGGGACCTGGAGGATTCCCAGACTGCTAGGGCAGCTGCGGATGTGAGCTTGGACCGCCTCCGTGACGAGTTGCGTTTGACCCAGGAGGAGGTGGTGACCAACGACTATGTGGGATCCGCCCATGACGGATCCGCCTTAGGGTCGGCGCGTGGAGGGTCCCCCGCGCCAAATCCACCTCCCTCGTCGCCGGATGTAGCCCTGGCTCAACTCTCTGAGGAGTTGCAAGACACCAAGGAGTCGCTCGAGAGGGCGTCTGCCGGACGAGATTACGCGCTTGAAGAATTCGTGCGTATGACTCGATTGCGGGACGAGATCCAAACGAAACTGGCAGACAGCGAGCTCCAGCGGGACAAGGCGACTACCGAGTGGGCGGATGCCGAGCGTGCGCTAACGGAGCTGGAATCCAAGCTTCGCCGCATGAGTACGTGGCTCCTCTTTTAGCCCTTGCTAGTAACTCCATATTCACTTGTTATTGTCAATCTAGGTGACAAATTGAAGAAAGCAGATGCGACCACCGCGAAACTCCAGGATCAACATTCCGCAGCCCAAACTCAGCAGCAACAGCTGATCCTGGAGCGCGATCGCGGCCTGTCGGAGCGCGATTTGGCACGTCGACGACTGGCGCTGGTGACAGCTGCCGTCTCGGATCCACTTCCTCCCTTGTCGGGGCCCTCTCAGGCTGCTAGCGTTTCTGCTCCTCTTCCGTCGGTAAGCGGGGCGGATTCGTCGACTGCGAAACGCCCGCGTAGTACATCTCCCGCTCCTAGCACCGGATCTTCCCGTCCCCATAAGCAGGCCCGAGCTTCCCCGAAAGCCAAGCCCAAAACGAATCCGGTTTCTAAATCTGTTCCGCAAGCGGGATCCACTTCTGTGTCCAAGGCAGGATCTACACCCGCGCCCAAGACTTCCGTTTCTCCCTCGAAGTCAGGTGCCGGATCCAAGTCTGGATCCACCGCTAGATCCAAGTCTACCTCGGCGTCCAAGACTGGACCCGTTGCTACGTCCAAAACGGGATCGACGGTGTCCAAATCGGGATCGACGTCCAAGACGGGATCCACCGCTGCTGCGTCAAAATCTGGATCCGGACCCAAGACTGGGTCTACGGCGTCCAAGGCTGGATCCGTTGCCCCATCCAAAACAGGATCAGCGGTGTCCAAGTCCGGATCGACGGCCAAAACGGGATCTACGGCAGTATCAAAATCGGGATCGGCGCCCAAGACGGGATCCACCGCTGGTCCTTCGGTAACGACGCCCATCGTTCCTCAGTCCGCTTCCACCAACCCTCCGCCAGCCCGTACTGGACCCGGGAAGGGGAAAGCCAAACGCGTCATTCCCCCTGGGTATTTACAAAATTGACCAGCTAGCTGCAATGCGATAGATTAAGGCCTGATGGAGGGAGAAATCTTCTGAGTGTATCCTAAACTGCTTTCGTCATACCGGTCTTGTTCCCGGTCGTACGACGTCACGCCGCGCCGCGTATTACAAGAAGAAGAAGAGCTAGTCAAGGCTCTGGAGCAGCTCGTCGATGGCCTGAGAGTACGAGATCCAATGGATCTGAAGACT
>NW_003302690.1:5693-6824 GCF_000142945.1 Phytophthora infestans T30-4 | reverse complement strand
GACGGCTTGGTTAACCCTCGCGTCCCACTGACGCCGCCACGCAGTGGCTCAGGGCTTGGTGGGGGAGGGATAGCTGAGCGGCTAGCTGATGTCAGCCCTGTTGCGGTTCGCAAGCAAGTCGATGACTTTGTCTCTTTGAGACTGAGCGTAATGCGTCAAGTACGCGACGCTATGGCTGAAAGCCAAGACACTCAGAAGGAACATGCAGATGCCAAGGGCAGAAGCAATGTTGAGAGGTTTGAGGTCGGTGACCAAGTTTTATTAAACGCTAAAAACCTACCTACTCATGCAGTGTCTGCAGTCTTCAAGACGAAGTTAAGACCTCGGTTCATAGGACCGTTCAAGGTCGTGGCCAGGAAGGGCCTAGCGTATACGCTCAACCTTCCGAAGAAGATGCGCACGCATCCGGTCTTCTATGTCGGCTTGCTTAAGCCATACCAAGACCCTGCTCAGGTGAGCGCGGAGGCGTTGGCACCAACGGTGGCTGGGCCACGGACAGCTGCAGGGCAGCAGGTGGTAGAGCCACGGGAGGCTGAACGACAGCAAGTGGTGGATCCACAGATGGCTGATCAACAGCATGTGGCAGAGCCACAGGTCGCGGAGCGAAGTGCTCGAGATGCAGGAGCAAGGCAAGCTGAACGTTCAGCCGAGCAGCTGGACGCTCAAGGTCCGAGATCTGGTTGTGAGTCAACAGTGGTGGCTATAACCTATCCACAAGGTGGATCATCTCTTCGAGATCGACCGATGGGCGGTGAACGTTCGCGTCGTGGACGCCGGCGTCGTATGAACGCAGACGCCGTTCCGGCAAGTGCTGACTCTCCCCGCGAGAGCCCAGCTGAGGCAAGGCCTCCTCCTGCTCTGCTCGATGAGCATGGTGAGCTCCACTTTCACGTGGAACGCCTTGTGGCGTGGCGTAGACGCCAGGGTCGTACCCAGTACTTAGTGAAGTGGAGGGGTTACCCTCACTCACAGAACTCATGGGAGTTTGAGGTTATCCTCCGGCAAGATTGCCCTGACGTCGTGGACGCTTACGACCGGGCACATCATGTGCCGAAGCGCCACCATGGCGTGCGACAGCGTCGCCAGGCGCTGGGCGCCTCCCACTAGAGTGGGGGAGCGATGAGGTCAGTA
>NW_003302690.1:0-4344 GCF_000142945.1 Phytophthora infestans T30-4 | reverse complement strand
AAGTTAAGGTGTTAACTTTGAGCCCTGGTCTTGGCTTTGAAGTGTCCTTTGGATAAGGAACTTAGTATCAGTGACTCTTTGAGTCGAACGTCTTCCTCTGACGCTAAAGCTACGGCAGCCCCGCAGCACTGGGCGAGAGCGATCATGTGCGAATACTGCAATTCCGTGTTTGTAAGCAGCAGTCCGTCTCCACAACGTTGGTTGCCGCTTGCGAAATGTAATTTATGAGATCGGCCTTTAGCGACGAGTCGGTAATATGGATTTTGATTAAGCACGTCCCTCGGTTGAGAAATTGAGACACGGAGCGCATGCAATTGCTTGCTAAGATCGTCTGTATGTACTGCTTTCTTTAAAACCAAAGCATAAAACAAGGCTATATACTAATTAGAAACGTAAACGTTTCCGTTAATACCTGGTGCAACAGAAAAAATAGTAGGGGCGTACTTTACGTCGAGGGTGGCGACACAAGAAACATTCGTGTAGCTTATTCAGTCTGCATAGGTATAGCTGTCTAAGACATCACTATGTCGATAAACGGTATTTCGGTATTAAGCCCTCCAGAATATAGGTATTTTCGAATGCTAACACCTTACCGAAAGCCATCAATCGGATCCCGAAATTAATTTCAGAGAACTTCTGCCAGAATATCGATAATTATGATGCTTCGATGAGCGCGTTGCACCCAGCTAAAGTATATGTCGCGGCGTCGCTCTGACTGCTGACCTTGATCCCAACCGCCGGTTATGGAATAAATCCCCCCCGATTGCTCACTTGACTCGATACCTAGCTTAAATTGCTTAGCGTTTGCAAGCTCCTGCATCTTACTCGCCATGTGTCCACACACATGATCGCCGTTTGGAACGCAACACCATCCTCCGTGTCCAGAAACGCCAGTACAGTCGACTTATAGCGAAGCGAGTATTGATGTTCATCGCCAGACACCCACTCATCCGGAGCATCACTTTCACCTAGCGGAGCGTTCCAGTGGATCAGGCGTTCGTTTTCATCAGACTCTGCATCGTCAATGACCATCCATCAGATGCATACGTCAGCTCCGCATCACGGCTCCACGCTGGGGGGAGACTTTCAGGTGACTGCTTGCCCTTCCATCGCGCTCATAGCCATCCTTCGCGCCATTGGTTGTGTAGCCGGTCATTACATCAAAACTTCCCACGAGGCAGGGAGCTTCAATGTGCGGAGTTTGTGTATGTGCTGCTACAACAAGTCTCGCTGCTTGCGACTTAATGCCCTCCATAGTACCATCTATTCTTCTAGTTGTTGCTTTCCGCGATCTCCAGGTACTTAGCGCGGGCAGCCTTCTTTTCGGCAATCAAACGCCGGCGCTGGCTATTGTCGGTTATCGTGTTTTGGGAACGCCAAAGCCGACGGAGAGCTTCTGCATGTTGTTCATCTTCTTCAGCCAACACCAGGTTGAGCGCCTTCTCCAGTGCCCGTGCGGACGGAAAAAGCGCCTGGAGCTAAGAATACACTTCTCGTAGGGGCGCGCCGAGGTCTTTGGTTGCCGCTTGCGACATGTAGTGCGACGAGTCGGTAATATGGATTTTGATTAAGCACGTCCCTAGGTTGAGAAATTGAGACACGGAGCGCATGCAATTGTTTTCTAAGGTCGTCTGTATGTACTGCTTTCTTTAAAACCAAAGCATGAAACATGACCATTTACTAATTTAGAGACGTAAAGGTTTTGTTAATAGCTGGCGCAGCAGCACAATAGTAGGGACGTACCTTACCTCGAGGGCGACGACACAAGAAACATTCGTGCAGCTTATTCAGTTTGCATATGTATGGCTGTCTAAGACATCACTATGTCGATAAACGGTATTTCGGTATTAAAACTTCCAGAATTTATGTTTTACCCCGGAAAAGCTTACCGAAGCTGAACCATCAATCGGGTCCCAAAATAAAATTCAGAGAACATTTGCCAGAATATCGATGATTATGATGCTTCGATAAGCGCGTTGCACACCAGCTAAAGTATATGTTGCCACTTCGCTTTGACCGCTGACCATGAACCCAACCGCCTGTTTTAGGATATACGGGCGCCCGCGTAAAGAAACAAATTGTACGTTGTTTTTGGTCAGGTGTTTTATTCTCACTATTCGTATTAGTATTTCCCATAGCAGAAGCAAGGGCCTTAAAAATGTATAAGTTTCCTCGTAAAGCACTAGCTTTAATGGAAGGGTTCTTATGATACGAATCTTATCCTCGCTGATACCCAAGGTTTCTCGCCTTGCTTAAAGCAAGTTGCTTCGCCAACGGCTGGTCTTGCTACAACTACACCGAGCGTGATGATCTGTCCGCTCAGCACTGGTCCAATAATGTGCGCGTCGATATCATGTCAATCTCAACTTTTGCGTACCAAAGCTGCGTGGGTTGCTCTCTTGAAAATATAAATGGCGGCCAGTCAATAGTTTCTAGACAGACGTCAGGTAGCTGCTGGTAACTTGTTCGGCTAGCTGGGCGAGAGACATCATGTGCGAATACTGTAATTTCGTGTCTATAAGCAGCATTCCGTCTCTACAACGTTGGTTGCCGCTTGCGACATGTAATTCATGAAATCAGCCTGTAGCGACGAGTCGGTAACCGGATCGGGCCAATTGGTTATTGTGGCGTACGGGCATCGGTACTATTCAATCAATTCGCGTTGTTTGGATGGGATAGCAGTACGAAGTGTTGCAGAGCGGCTACAGCATTTTAATTTGCTTAGTTTCGACTTTGGCTTGAAATTTGTCCGAAAAAGCGTCCGCCACGCTCGATGTGAGACCGACGTAAGTCATACCTTTTGTGGTTTGGTACAGGGCCGGAATGAACCGACATACGAAGCGTATTCGGTGACACTTTCAATATTCCGATGCTATCCCAGCCCCTGCTTCAGCCCTAGCTTTATGAGCTTTGTCTGATGCTAACGTCAGCATTAGCTCCTATAACTGCGGTGGGGTGCACGCGGTCCCCAATCATTATTGGATTTAAAAACGAGGGTGCCGCTCTCGGGACACCACAAGTCTAGCAAGTGGATTACCAGACATAGTCATCAAACTATATAAGTATTTTCGCTCGTCCTCTTTTGACTTCAAATTAGTCGCATTGCACAGGCAATCCGATGTGGTAGCTTCATAGTCACTTTTGAATATCTATCAATACACTGTTGAAGCTCCGAGTTTTGCACTTGCGTCTTTTTGTGCAATATTGCATACTTTGCACGTTTGTTGAAGATGCCCTCACTGGGCCATTATAGGGGGTCATTTGCCCACTTTCATAAACTACTGTACTACTGCATTTGTTTTGCAAATCCAGGCACTTTATGGAGATAGAGTGATTTCCGTCTCGTCCACACAAAACGAAAAAGGGGCAAAATAATTCCTTTCGCGTGTGACTCGGGTGGCGCTTAAAGGTATACTATCAAAAGGGGGCATTTCGCGGCTTGGCCACAAAAGAGCTAATAGCTGGTTAAAAAGTAAATTTACAGTGGTCGACAGCACCGAGGACGCATTTTAACCTTGGTATTAAAATACACCAATCGAAAGCTCTAGCGCCACAAAATCTATTTGTATACGTTTCAGTGTGATCTGTCGAGTAGTTGTTTCAAAACACAGCTGTGAATGTTCTTTATTTTACTCAAGTCTAAATCATAAAACCTTTATTCAAATATATATGTGTCACAAAATATTAGATATCATAAGCCTATAAAGTTAAAATAGAAACATATTATTGGCTAAAACAGGGAAAGTCTAGGAGGCAAGCTACAAAATCAATTTGCACGCTCATTACTTATGCTATTTCCCAGCTGTTTCTGCCATACAAGGATCATCATAAGTTTTGCCCAGCCTGAATATCGCATCAAAAAAAGTCACTAATTGCTCCAGCTACACAAAAAATCGTCGTCGATGCTGTCGACCACTGTTAGAAACCCGCATGCCCTTGCCATTATTTGAGCGTGCAACATTAAAGTAGAAACGTGAAATCCACATCGATTGGTCAGTAGCTGTTAGAGGGCTGCAAACGTAGCTGTTACAGAGTCGAGCTTGACCTTGCCGAAAGTCAGAGGGAGCTAAATCGCATTATTAGGGTCAGATTATCTATATTTGCGCTTGTGGTGGCGTTTTCGCGATTAAAGGAGCAGTAAAAACAAGGCTTGAAGATCAGACACAGTGATATTTGTATCTGTTATGGCAAGGATAAGGCTTATACCTTTTTGCCGTTGCCATCCCTGGGCGCCTTCAGGTCTTCGCCCAAGTCGCTCATCAGAGCAACTTCCAATGTACGGTACCCTGTTTCTCGCTTTTGCTCCTTGTTCATACAAACGTTTATCAGAGCTGTTTTCAATAT
>NW_003302689.1:3508-6312 GCF_000142945.1 Phytophthora infestans T30-4 | reverse complement strand
GGTCCGTACGGGTGTACGCGGAAGACCCTCTACAGCAAGATTGGGGCGAAATCGCGGAGAAGCTAGTATTTGCTATTAATACTTCTCAAGACACTACGAGGAAGGAAACGCCGTTCTATCTCGTTCATGGTTGGGATGCGCAGTTGACGTCGCGGGCAATGTCGTCATCACTCAAACGAGGACTCGGCAAGCAGTCTGACACACTGGCATGGCGGCGTGAGATCAATCGACAACATGAGGTCGCCCTCACTATGGCCAAGGATTATCAGGCTGTAGAAAAGGAGCGAAGGGCTAAAAAGCATAATGATGCTCTGGGTCGACAGGAAAAAGCTGCTGTACCTCAACCAAGTGGAAACGAACACTCGGCGGACCCTCCAGAAGCTTCGGAAGAGATGGAAGATCCTGCAAGAGCTCCACCGAGATCTCTTTTTGAGATTGGGAGCCGGGCGTGGTTGTACATGGAGCGCGTCAAACCGGGCTTGACAAAGAAATTAGCTCATCGATGACATGGACCTTTTCGGATCAAGCGCAAGGTGGAAGCGTTTGCGTACGAGCTGGAACTGCCTGACCGAAGTGGGTATCGCTTCTACCCTGTAGTGCATGTGTCGAGACTCAAGGCTGTCAACGAGTTCAGCAGTCGACCGAACACTCGGTTGGTACTAGACGCGACTAATGAAGCAAGACTCGACTTCGATGAGGAACTACTGCCTGAAGACAGCTGGGAACCAGATCAAGTTGCCGGTGAATATGAAGTCGAGGCCATCCTCGACGACAGAACGCCACTGACGACGAGCACGGAGCGTGCTGTACGCGAGTTCAAAGTCAAGTGGGTGGGCTATGAAGATACAACTTGGGAACCATCATCCAACTTATCATGTGGAGGTCTGCTGTACGACTATTTGCGAGCCGAGAAGAGCGAGAATCGGCTGCAGATGGCGCAAGTGGCGGACGAAGACTAGCGTGACTGGATCACGTGTGAACTGTCCACAGGGCGATGCAGCCTGTGGTAACAGACGAAAAACGTTACTGCAACAACAAATTGTATATGCATTTGAAGAACAACATGAACATGATTACGCTGTGGAAGTGGATTAAGAATAAGAAAACATGAATGCCGACCGCGGAGCGACCACTGAAAACGAAGTCACGCGGGACACCTCAACAGTTAGCTGAGATGCTGGAGAACGTCGTAGAACGTGCAGCGAGGATTCAAATCGATTCCAAGTGTCTGGCCGCGGTGGCCAAGAGTGTCAACGAAGTCGAGTCACCACTCTCCTTCTCCTCTTCATCAGGAACCTGAGCCTCGACAGCTGGAGCTACAGCCGGACCCTGCGAATCCTCGGTACCAGCTTCAACAGAAGCAGCAGCCAGAGCGGGACGTGGAGTACCCGGTGGCGAGTCAAACACTAAGCGCCAGGTCGGAATAAGTTCGGTAGAATCCAGAGACGGGTCAACAATCACGCTTCGGTACACATTCACGAAACGCGTACCACGAGGATTGAAGAGCTCTGGATTACGCTGGCACGGGAAGTACGTAGTGTTGTACGGGTGCTGATGCGGTGCATTCATCCATCCAGTACGCCATGGCTGACGAGCGTCGAGAGCCGGAACTTCGGAAAGCCAGTCAGATGTCCGAGGTGCGAATGACAAGTTTTCAATGGGGTACCACGGCTTCGACGGCTCCAAGAGCAACTCGGGACGAATGAACGACGCGCCAGAAGTACCAGAGGAAACCGAGTCACGACTCCACGCCATGTACTGCTCACGGTACTTGTTACGAAGACGATCGGCACGACGGTCGCGCTCACTGAAGAGCTTCTTCAACACAGCTCTCAGTTCCTTCAAGCGTTCCTTGTCGTGGCCAGCCTTTTTAGCTTCTTCAGCGAGACCTCGTTCAACACCAGCTGGGGCGAGAGGAGCAGCAGGCGCCATCTCCGTGGGTTCAGCGACGACGGGGAGTGCTGCAGGAGCTACCACAGGGAGTGAAGAGTCCGGGGCAGCGGGCGCCGGAGTGTCGGTTGATGACGCTGCTGTCGAAGGAAGTGCAGCAGACTGAGGGGCGTTCGAACCCTCGGTCTAGCCCTCCTGAGAAACAAGTCGAGTAATGCGAGGTGATGAGCAAGGTACCGATGATTCAAGAGAAGGATGGGCTTACGTACCTCCAGCTGCTCACGCTCGCGACGTCTACGAGGATTGAGACGCTGAAACGCGTCGGACACGACTCGATTCAGACGCTTGGACATACGGTGGCGAGATGGTGAATTGAAGAATGAAGAAATGTCACAACGGGCACCAGTACCGTGGCTTCCATTGCGACAGGGGCAGTTGTGGTGTAGTGATCTCTCCGAAGTTGCGGATTATCACCCGTCGACAAAGACGTGACACCGCCCAAGTTGTTCAAGCGACGAACCCTCGGTCAGGTGATGTACGGAGACGCTAAGGTGCAAGGGACTCGACGGCGTCACCTCCGAGTTTTCAACAAGTATCGGATACGGCCCTATGTCACTGAATCCAGGCTGTCCTTATTATTAATAATGGACTGGCCGGATTCGCATTCAGCGGACCATCTACGGTACGAACCCTCAGTGGCGGTTGGGATGAGTTCGCGGAAGACTCAGCGACCGTTGGAAGACACGTTCACCGTCTGGGACAAGGCGCGGACCGTTAAAGATGCTCATGCGACGGTGCAGACCACGCTTCTCATGCATTATGATGCAGAAAGGAGGATTGCTCACTCGATACTCTTTCTTCTGGAGTAAGGCCTTCTTAATAAAGAATAAAACCCTTACACCCCCCACTAAAAT
>NW_003302689.1:0-2670 GCF_000142945.1 Phytophthora infestans T30-4 | reverse complement strand
GCACCTCAGTTCCGAGAAAAACTATCGGATCTGATTAAGGGCCTGCTGCAAGCCAAGATCATCAGTTTCTCGACGTCCCCGTGGGCATCTCCGGTGGTAATCATCATCAAGAAGAACGGGGTGGATATACGTCTGTGCATTGATTACCGGCTGGTTAACAGCCTGACTCGATTGATGGTGTATCCGATGCCTCTAATCAACGAGCTGTTGGAAGATCTGGATAAAGTACTCTGGTACTGTTCTCTAGACATGGCCAGTGGTTTTTGGGTAGTTACTATGACGGATCGAGCTCGCGCGATATCCGCATTCATCACACCGTTTGGACTGTTCGAATGGAGCCGGATGCCGTTTGGATTGAAGAACGCACCCCAGATCTACCAACGTCTGATCGATAACGTCCTCTATGAATTCACCCGAATACCGGAGCCCGAAGGGGTAGATCCGGGGAGGATCATACGGAAGTGGATCCATTCGAAGCGGGGGAGCCAGGGGATCCTGGGACCCCGTCTGTGTTAGGACGCAGATCTTACATCGACGACATTCTGATCCCAGCGGAATCGTGGGATCAGTTGTGCGAGAGAGTGACATCCCTACTGGAGGCGTGTACTAAGTGGAATCTCTCTTTAAGTGTGGTAAAGAGCTATTGGGGGATGCGCAAGGTGGATAACTTAGGCCATCGGGTGTCCAAGGAGGGATTGGAGGCGAATCCTAAGGACTTGTCTTCGTTAGCCGACTTGTCCTTCCCACAGTCGTTACGGGCGATGCAATCCTTCGTGCAGTTTGAACTACTACAGTCGGTTCATAGAGGATTACGCACTGTTTGCCGCGGTGTTGTATGAATTAAGAGAGGTAGATTTTGCTGCGATGACCACTCCAGCTGTCCGGATCAAAATCC
Organism: Phytophthora infestans T30-4; assembly: GCF_000142945.1. Classification (NCBI taxonomy): domain Eukaryota; phylum Oomycota; class Peronosporomycetes; order Peronosporales; family Peronosporaceae; genus Phytophthora; species Phytophthora infestans. Next base: position 1,775 of record NW_003302689.1, on the reverse strand, counting down.
AACAAGCTCTGGCCCGGGAGATGCCGGATCCACGAAGGGATCCAAGTGGTACGGCGTCAGAAGAGGACCTAAAACCGGAGCTGGATCCACCCCGGGACCAACGGAGCGAGGCCCCAATCTGGATAGAGAGCACGGATCAGAACATGGAAAAGGTAGAATCTCGGTGGATCCGAGCTCAACATGCATTCGTGGAGCTGAGGAACAGGATCGCGACCACGCCTATCCTCCGTCATTTCGATCCAGAACGTCAACCTACGGTTATAGTTTATGCCAGCGACTGGGCCGTCTCAGCAGCTCTGGTACAAGAACATGAAGGGATCTGTCATCCAGTCACCTTCGTCAGCCGGACATTGAAGCCGAATGAATGGAACTACGGAGCGGTGGAGAAAGAGATACTCGCGCTCCTGCGCGTGTTGGATCTGAATTACAACCTGCTAGTGGGAAGATCCATCCGGATCCTGACTCGACACTCTACGCTAGCCTGGCTGTTCAAGTCGGCCGGGTTACAAGGACGTTTGGGACAGTGGGCAGCTTTACTCTCGCCTTGGACACTGGAGATTGTGAAATGTTCGAAAGGGGAAGACGAGATCCTGGGAGTCTTGGCCGTGAGCATCACGCCTCGAGCTAAGATGGATGAGGCGCTAACTAGGATTTCCCCTAAGAAAGAGCGCAAACGCCGGATCCAGATCCCGATCCCGACGGTACAGGCAGACGAGGATCTGTACGTCCTGGGTTTCGATGGATCCGCTCGCATACGACGCGGAGGCGGGGCGTACAGTGCGATACTGTGGAGACTACCTGGATGGGAAGAAGTACGGGCCAGATCCACTTATGCGGAAGGCCTCACCGTCAACGAAGCGGAGTATAACGGGCTACTGCTGGGTTTGGATCTACTAAAGGGACAAGATCCGAAAAGGCTGGTGATTTGTGGGGATTCAAATTTGGTGATCAGACAGGTGCGAGGTGAGATTGACTGCAAGGCCCCGGCCCTAACACTCTTACGGCAGAAAGTGATGATCCACCTCCGTGGTTGGATGAATCACGAGTCAAGCGAGATTGGAATGCCAGTGCAGATAGCTTGGCCAGTGCCGCTTTACGGAATCAATGTGGGGCTGAGGTGAAGAGAGAGGCCGAGCGTCAGGATCTTGTCACACTAAACCGACTAGATGAGGTGGTGGTGGTTGAATCCGGGAAAAGGACAGTCCAGGTGATGGCCGTCACTACGTCCAGAGGAAGGGTTGGATCCAACTTCCAAATTCTCGAGGAAACATTTGTGAAGAGAGTCCGCATCGAGCGGATCCTTAAAGCACAGAACGAGGAAGCGTGGATCCTAGGACTAAAGAAGTATCTGATGGGGGGTGTACGAGACCTGAGTCGGGAAGATGCCAAATCCTACAGCATTATCGCTACGGATTACGCGGTGGATCTGAATGACTTGCTCTTCTATTGCCCCCCTACGAAGAGAGTCAACGAGGATCGGGATGGATTGATGAGACTGGTGATGCCGGAAACCTTACAACAGGATGTCCTACACCACTATCACGCTAGCTTGGAAGACGGACATCAGGGTATTGGTCGGACCTACCAACGAATCCGGGAATGTTTTCACTGTAGGGGACTATTCAAGAGCGTACAACGGTATGTCAGGGAATGTGTGGATTGTGAGACAGGCAAGGGCAGGTCCACAATCGAAGTGGAGTCACCTGGGAATATCCAAGCGACTCACCCTTTCCAAATCATAGCCATGGATCATATCCCCTCGTTGACCAAGTCGT
>NW_003302688.1:3681-6354 GCF_000142945.1 Phytophthora infestans T30-4 | reverse complement strand
TCACAACGATGTTCCTGATTCTCCTGAAGCGCCCTCTCCCCTGCCTCAGAGTCCACCCGATGTAGCCAAGCCGCCAGCTTCAACGATCTCTCCTTCTCCAGCCGACATACGTGCCGCTGAAGAAGCTCTGCGTGAGGCCGAAGAAATGTGACTCATGTTCGGCTCTAGTGATGAAGGTGAAGAGTCGGACCACACTGTCCCACAAGGCAAGTCTGCTTCAGCGTCTGTTGCGACGTCCAAGACAGTTGAAGTCTCGGGAGTGGATTCTACAGCAGGGCCTGCCCCAGTTGAAGCTGCTCCACCAGCCTCCGTGTCTTCAAAGCCGGATCCGATTGTTCCGACAGCTGTCGTACCTAAGCGTGGCTTCGCCTGACTTTTCGATGGAGATTGATGACGATGGAAATGCTGATGACGATAGTGGAGATGACGTGGATGATAATGAACCTTCGGTGGATGATTCTCCTGATGCCCCCAGTGGTGGCGGTGATATTCCGCCACCTACCGATCATTCGAGCACACTCGATGACGAAGATGTCGAAGGTTCCGACGGCAACTGGAGCTATCTTGGCCCAGCTCGTCCTCCGACTCCACCTCGGCCAAATCCTTCGCCGATGGTTACTTCTCCAATCATAGTCGGTAGTCCGCCTCCTTCGTCACCGGCAAGTCACCCAGCACCAGCATCTTCACCTCCTGTTCCGGTGTCTCCTCGTCCGCCTACTTGGGTCTTTCGATGCTGGACCTGGGCGCATGATCACGGGCCACTTACACTTTCGGTGCCGCGTCGTGGCGGTGCACCGGTCGGTTGAGCCGTTGCCTCACCGAGTGTTATCTGGTACTCGATATTCGGTACCGGCTTCGTCCACCCTATGACCGGGGGTTCTGAAGTATGTGGACATGGAGTTTACTGATGCAGACGCCAAGAAGTGATTCGAGCGACTCCTGAGCGTAACGCTTCCTGACCCAGCTGGTGAGTTGACCGTGCGTACAACGTTGGAGGGTCTCCAAGCGTTCTTTGATTATTCGCATCCTGATCACCCGTCCCAGCAACTTCGGCAGCTTTATTCTCTTCAAGCTTGCCTCTTTGTCACTGTTGACTTCAAACCAAGCGTGCACATCTCCAAGCGTGCCCCGATTGAGCGCCGTCTCAAAATGATCTGGGCGAACCTCAGGGGTGACGTCGGTAAGCAAGGTGACCTCGGGTTCGCGTTGTGGGAGCGTCTCCACTGGCTTCCGTTAGCTGGTATTGAACGAGGTCTCGCTGAAGAAGCTAAAAAGGTTGGCCACGACAAGGAGCGCTTGAAGGAACTGAGAGCTCTGTTGAAGAAGCTCTTCCGTGAGCGCGACCGTCGTGCCGATCGTCTTCGTAACAAGTACCGTGAACAGTACAAGGCGTGGAGTCGTGACTCAATTTCCTCTGGTACCTCCGGCGCGCCGTTCATTCGTCCTGAGTTACTCTTGGAGCCGTCAAAGACATGGTACCCGATCGAAAACTTGCCGTTTGCACCTCAGACTCCCCACTGGCTTTCCGAAGTTCCGGCTCTCGATGCTCGTCAACCCTGGCGTACTGGATGGATGAATGCGCCGCATCGGCACCCGTACAACACCACGTACTTCCCGTGCCAGTGTAATCCGGAGCTCTTCAATCCTCGTGGTACGCGTTTCGTGAATGTGTACCGAAGCGTGCTCGTTGACCCGTCTCTGGATTCTACTGAAGTTGTTCCGACCTGGCGTTCGTTGTTTGACTCGCCACCGGTTACTCCACGTCCCGCTCTGGCTGCTGCTCCTGTTGAAGCTGGTGCCGAGGATTCGCAGGGTCCGGCTTCAGCTCCAGCTGCCGCGACTCAGGTTCCTGATGAAGAGGAGAAGGTGAGTGGTGACTCGACTTCGTTGGCACTCTTGGCCACCGCGGCCAGGCAATTGGAATCGCTTTGAATCCTCGCTGCATGCTCCACGATTTTCTCCAGCATCTCAGCTAACTGTTGAGGTGTCCCGCGTGACTTCGCTTTCAGTGATCGCTCCGCGGTCGGCATTCATGTTTTCTTATTCTTAATCCACTTCCACAGCGTAATCATGTTCATGTTGTTCTTCAAATGCATATACAATTTGTTGTTGCAGTAACGTTCTTCGTCTGTTACCACAGGCTGTCATTCGCCCTGTGGAAAAAGCAGTCCACCCTAGATAATACAAAAAAAAGAGCAAGGAAAATGTCCGGCGCGGCCCCTTGGCCCCCTTTTATAGAACCCATTCTCCCCCTTCTTTGGATCCCAAAATTGTACGCCAACTTCACATACCGTTGAGAGGTTCCAAGTGTATTTCATATACACCACTGACTTGAACTCGCGTACGCACGCTCCGTGCTCGTCGTAGTGGTGTTCTGTCGTCGAGGATGGCCTCGACTTCATATTCACCGGCAACTTGATCTGGTTCCAGCTGTCCTCAGGCAGTAGTTCCTCATCGAAGTCGAGTCTTGCTTCATTAGTCGCGTCAAGTACCACCGAGTGTTCGGTCGACTGTTGAATTCGTTGACAGCCTTGAGTCTTGACACATGCACTACTGGGTAAAGCGATACCACTTCGATCAGGCAGTTCAGCTCGTACGCAAACTCTTCCACCTTGCGCTTGATCCGAAAGGTCATGCCACCGATGAGCTAATTTCTTCGTCAAGCCCGGTTGA
>NW_003302688.1:0-2779 GCF_000142945.1 Phytophthora infestans T30-4 | reverse complement strand
ATTTCGACTTGCGAGTTTCAGCCAAGATGACCCGACTGACCTTCGATTCCAGCGCTTCAGTGGCTAACGAATCTGCGGCAGCATTGTATTCTCGTACAAACGTGGAGATATTTAACTGATCGAAGCTTGGCCGTGAGTTCCTTGTGAGTATTCAGCAGCGCTAGCAAGTTTCCTTCCTGCATGCGATTCGAAAGTTTTCCACTTTGAAGACTCGCTGCCTGACAGTACATGTACTTGACGCTCTGCTCCACGTGACGAAACATCTACCGAGTCTTCATCCGGGTCGTAGATCATTTCCTGGATGCGATTCAGCGACGCCAATTCCGACTTGCGAGTTTCAGCCAAGATGACCCGACTGACCTTCGATTCCAGCGCTTCAGTGGCTAACGAATCCGCGACAGCGTTGTATTCTCGTACAAACGTGGAGATATTTAACTGATCGAAGCTTGGCCGTGAGCTGCTTGTGAGTATTCAGCAGCGCTAGCAAAGTTTCCTTCCTGCATGCGATTCGAAAGTTTTCCACTTTGAAGACTCGCTGCCTGAAAGTACATGTACTTGACGCTCTGCTCCACGTGACGAAACATCTACCGAGTCTTCATCCGGCTCGTAGATCATTTCCTGGATGCGATTCAGCGACGCCAATTCCGACTTGCGAGTTTCAGCCAAGATGACCCGACTGACCTTCGATTCCAGCGCTTCAGTGGCTAACGAATCCGCGGCAGTGTTGTATTCTCGTACAACGTGGAGATATTTAACTGATCGAAGCTTGGCCGTGAGTTCCTTGTGAGTATTCAGCAGCGCTAGCAAAGTTTCCTTCCTGCATGCGATTCGAAAGTTTTCCACTTTGAAGCCTCGCTGCCTGATAGTACATGTACTTGACGCTCTGCTCCACGTGACGAAACATCTACCGAGTCTTCATCCGGGTCGTAGATCATTTCCTGGATGCGATTCAGCGACGCCAATTCCGACTTGCGAGTTTCAGCCAAGATGACCCGACTGACCTTCGATTCCAGCGCTTCAGTGGCTAACGAATCCGCGGCAGCGTTGTATACTCGTACAACGTGGAGATATTTAACTGATCGAAGCTTGGCCGTGAGTTCCTTGTGAGTATGTAGCAGCGCTAGCAAAGTTTCCTTCCTGCATGCGATCACCCCTAGTGATTGTTGAATCGCGAGCCTTGAGTCACCAACGATGACTAAATCCTCGGCACCGTGCGCAATAGCAGCCATGACACCGTTTATCATACCTGTATACTCTGCCTCATTCACCGTGGTGGCCGAGAGGTAAGCGTTTGCAGCAATCACTATCTTCCACTCAGGAAGGCTCCACAGCACCCATGAACAACTCCCGTAGCCACCGTACTTCTCTGTCTTCGCTGATCCTTCAAAAGCCATGACGAATCCGCTGTAATTACGGGAAAGCTCGGCGTACAGCAACGCGGGCTCCATTCGAATAGTCGGGGAACCCTTGTTTGGAGGTGCCACCGGCGCGAGCGAGTCTTCCAGGTCGACGAAGCTCGTGATACTTGACTGCAGTAGCTGCGCGAAGGCGACATCCTTCTCCTTCACGCGCTGCACCTTCAGGTGCCACTGCGATAGCAGTACGACGAACTGGACCGCGCGTCCGAAGAGAGACTTTGATTTGTGCACCCACTCTAACGTCGAGAATCGTGTATAGACATGTAGCGTCTTTCCTGCCAGTTGGACGTAACAGATCTTCAACAGCAGAAGTAACGCCAAAACTTCCTTCTCGGCAGGATGGTAGTTCATCTCGGACTCCTTGAGCACACGACCGAGGAACCGTACGGGGTGTAACTTGCCTTCGTGTTCTTGCATTAGCGTAGTGCTCAACGCCCATTCATTCGCAAAGAGCATGACATGAACTTCCTTCGACCGGTCGAAGTGCCTTAGAATGGGTGAATGTGAAATACTCGTCTTCAATTTTTCGAAGGAACGTCTTGCCACAGAAAGGCCACCTTCAACGGCAAAGTCTTCATCCTTGAGCTGGTACAGCGCCGCACCGTAGACCGCAAAGTCTTGAATGAAGCGACTGTAGTAATTAACCGCTCCAAGAAACGACTGCATGCCCTTTTTACTCGTTGGAAACGAAAGCTCGGTGATGGCCGCCAGCTTCTTGGGGTCAGCTCTGATACCTTCTGGTGAAATTTTATGCGACAGAAAGTCCACCTTGGGCTGGCAGAAGATGCTCTTGGTGAAGCTAATGCTGATCCGACACTGTGCAAATCTTGCCAGCAATCGGTCCAGCGTCGCCAGGCAGCTGTCGAAATCCTCGCCACCGAAGCAAATATCATCCACAAACGACCGTCGACCAAACACAGGTACCAGCGATGATTCGTCCGGTTCCCCGTTCGTAAACATGTCAGCGACGGGGCTGTTGACGAGTTGTAGTACAGGGTCGGTCTCTACCGGTGCTTCGCGGTCTGCCGCGAACTTCGTTTGAAACGAACCCTCGGCGCTTGGCCCACGACGTTCCTTGGCCTGTTCTTCAGCTAAACGCATCTTCTTCGAGTATTCAAACCAACCTCCTTTAGGTTGAACGAACCCTCAAAGTGCGTTGTCAATCATACGGTGGTAGATCATCAGCGCGTTCTTTAACCCGAAGGGCATGCGTAACCACTCAAAATGTCCGAGTGCGCAGACGAACGCCGATACTTTACGTGCTCGCAAGTTCATCATGACCGCCCAGAAGCCGCTTGCTGCATCCAGCGTGCAGAACCATAGGTAGCGCTTGAGATCTGTTAGCAGGTCGTCGACTAGCG
>NW_003302687.1:6507-7646 GCF_000142945.1 Phytophthora infestans T30-4 | reverse complement strand
TTCCGTTCACAGTGATGTGTGTGGTCCCATGCAGACGTCGACATTCAGTGGCAAACGCTACTTTGTCACGTTCATCGACGAGTACTCGCACTTCTGTGTGGTGTATTTGCTCCGGAACAAGTCAGAAGTGGCCGACAAGTTTGCTGAGTTTGTCGCATTTGCGGAAACACAGACCGGCAAAGTCGTCAAGACGCTTCGTAGTGACAACGGTGGCGAGTACACGTCGGGCGAGATGGCTAAGTTCTGCAAGCGTCGTGGTATCGTGCAGAAGTTTACGCCTCCGTACACGCCTCAACTAAACGGTGTCGCCGAGCGGATGAACCGGACGCTGGTGGAATGTGCACGCTGCATGTTGGAGCATGCTGGTTTGGCCTAGTCGTATTGGGGTGAAGCGGTAATAACCGCTGCGTTTCTACGTAACCGGTGTCCCACACGTGCCATCAGCCATGACAAGTCACCGCACCAAGTATGGACCGGTAAGAAACCACTGCTGGCGAACCTGAAGGTGTTCGGTTGCCATGCGTATGTGACGGTTCCGAAGCAGAAACGCACCAAGTTGGACGCTCGAGCAGTGAAGTGTCGGTTTCTGGGGTACTCGGAACACGAGAAAGCGTATCGTTTCGAAGAGATCAAGAGCGGTCGTGTGCTAGTAAGCCGCGATGCGCAGTTCATGGAAGACGTCTTCGACGGAGGGAGACGCAGCCACGTTGAAGATGACATCGTGGAGCTTCAAGAAGAAGAAGTGACGAATCAAGAAGCATCGTCCGAGGATGAGACGATGGGAGACACTGCGCCGCGTCAAGAATTTGAGTCCGGCAGCAAGCGACACCAGCGAACGCAGTCGTTGGAGGAAGCGGTAGAGATCCCGCGGAGCAAGCGACAGAGTCGGCCGCAGACGCTGGAGGAGATGTCAGCGGTCGCAAGTGGTCGAGAAGAAGATTTCGAAGCGGCCTACGTTGTGGATTCAGTGGGAGAAATAGCGACTACGTTCAAGTCGGCGATGGAATCCAGCAACGCGGCCAAGTGGAAGGAAGCGTGCAACTCAGAAGTCGACTCTCTTCGCAAGAATTAGACATGGTCGTTGGTGCCATTGCTCAAGGTCGAAAGGCAATCGGTGTCGCTGGGTGTTTCGCATCAAG
>NW_003302687.1:0-4302 GCF_000142945.1 Phytophthora infestans T30-4 | reverse complement strand
AGAGTGGCAACACTAGTCAAACCAGAACCGTCGGGCTTAAACTCGTTAGAGGACCGACTAGATCCAACTGGTGGTTTCCCTGATACCAGGGTACCTGATCCCCCGAAGACAGAAGGACTGCCAGGCGAAAGAGGGTCGCGGTGTTTGGATCCAATGGTGGATCCTACGAAGACGGAAGATGAGCAAGTCTGTTACCATGAAGGCGGGGATCTACACGCCGAGGATCTGGGAGAAGGCATGGCGGTGATCCCGGAGGTACCACTGACCACAGAGGAGGTCACGATTGATGATATCCAAGTGGATCCAGGGGCGAATGAACCTGCTGAAGTGGACCGTCTGCGTCAGAAAATCTGGGAGAGCCGACATCTGCTGATTGGTAAAGGTAATGCGTTACCGCCCGCTGCCCGCGGAGTCAAATGTGACATCGATGTCGGCGACGCGAAACTGATCGCTCAGAGGGTGCGGAAGGTGGCGCCTCAGTTCCGAGAAAAATTATCGGATCTGATTAAGGGCCTGCTGCAAGCCAAGATCATCAGTTTCTCAACGTCCCCGTGGGCATCCCCAGTGGTAATCATCATCAAAAAGAACGGGGTGGATATACGTCTGTGCATTGATTACCGGCTGGTTAACGGTCTGACTCGATTGATGGTGTATCCAATGCCTCTAATCAATGAGCTGTTGGAAGATTTGGATAAAGTACTCTGGTACTGCTCTCTTGACATGGCCACCGGTTTTTGATTAGTTACTATGACGGATCGAGCTCGCGCGATATCCGCATTCATCACACCGTTTGGACTGTTCGAGTGGAACCGGATGCCGTTCGGATTGAAGAACGCACCCCAAATCTACCAACGTCTAATCGATAACGCTCTCTATGGATTCACCCGAATACCGGAACCCAAAAGGGGTGGATCCGGGGAAGATCATACGGAAGTAGATCCATTTGAGGCAGGAGAGCCAGGGGATCCTGGAACCCCGTCCGTGTTAGGACGCAGATCTTACATCGACGACATTCTAATCCCGGCGAAATCGTGGGATCAGTTGTGCGAAAGCGTGACATCCCTACTGGAGCCGTGTACTAAGTGGAATCTCTCTATCAGCGTGGTGAAGAGCTGTTGGGGGATGCGCAAGGTGGATTACTTAGGTCATCGAGTCTCCAAGGAGGGACTGGAGGCGGATCCTAAGGACCTGTCTTCGTTTGCAGACTTGTCCTTCCCACAGTCGTTACGGGCGATGCAATCCTTCTTGGACAGTTTGAACTACTACAGTCGGTTCATTGAGGAGTACGCCCTGTTTGCCGCGGTATTCTATGAATTGAGAGAGGTAGATTTTGCTGCGATGACCACTCCAGCTGTCCGGATAAAAATCCAACAATCTCTGGCCCGGGAGATGTCGGATCCACGAAGGAATCCAAGTGGTACGACGCCAGAAGAGGACCTGAAACAGGAGCTGGATCCACCCCGGGACCAACGGAGAGAGGATCCAGTCTGGATAGAGACGACGAATCAGAACATGGAAAAGGCAGAATCTTGGTGGATCCAAGCTCAACACGCATTCGTGGAACTGAGGAACAGGATCGCGACCACGCCTATCCTCCGTCATTTCGATCCATAACGTCAACCTACGGTAATAGTTTATGCCAGCGACCGGGCAGTCTCACCAGCTCTGGTACAAGAACATGAGGGGATCTGTCATCCAGTCACCTTCGTCAGCCGAACACTGAAGCCGAATGAACTGAACTACGGAGCGGTGGAGAGAGAGATACTCGCGCTCCTGCGCGTGTTGGATCTGAATTACAACCTGCTGGTGGGAAGATCCATCCGGATCCTGACCCGACACTCTACGCTAGCCTGGGTGTTCAAGTCGGCCGGGGTTACAAGGACGTTTGGGACAGTGGGCAGCTTTACTCTCGCCTTGGACACTGGAGATTGTGAAATGTTCGAAAGGGGAAGACGAGATCCTGGGATTCTGGCCGCGAGCATCACTCCTCGAGCTAAGATGGATGAGGCGCTGACTAGGGTTGCTCCTAAGAAAGAGCCCAAACGCCGGATCCAGATCCCGATCCCGACGGTACAGGCAGATGAGGATCTGTACGTCCTGAGTTTCGATGGATCCGCTCGCGTACGACGCGGAGGCGGGGCGTACAGTGCAATACTGTGGAGACTACCTGGATAAGAAGTTGTACGGGCCAAATCCACTTATGCGGAAGGCCTCACCGTCTACGAAGCGGAGTATAACGGGCTACTGCTGGGTTTGGATCTACTAAAGGGACAAGATCCGAAAAGGCTGGTGATTTGTGGGGATTCAAATTTGGTGATCAGACAGGTGCGAGGTGAGATTGACTGCAAGGCCCCGGCCCTATCACTGTTACGGCAGAAAGTGATGATCCACCTGCGTGGTTGGATGATTCACGAGTTGGTGCATGTCAAGCGAGATTAAAATGCCAGTGCAGATAGCTTGGCCAGCGCCGCTTTACGGAATCAATGTGGTGTTGAAGTGGAGAGAGAGGCCGAGCATCAGGATCTCGTTACGTTGAACCGACTAGACGAAGTGGTGGTAGTGGGATCCGGGAAAAGGACAGTCCAGGTGATGGCCGTCACTAGGTCCAGAGGAAGGATTGGATCCAACCCTCAAATTCTCGAGGAAACATTTGTGAAGAGAGTCCGCATCGAGCGGATCCTCAAAGCACAGAACGAGGAAGCGTGGATCCTAGGACTAAAGAAGTATCTGATGGGGGATGTACGAGACCTGAGTCGGGAAGATGCCAAATCCTACAGCATTATCGCTACGGATTACGCGGCGGATCTGAATGACTTGCTCTTCTATTGCCCCCCTACGAAGAGAGTCAACGAGGATCGGGATGGACTGATGAGACTGGTGATGCCGGAAACCTTACAACAGGATGTCCTACACCACTATCACGCTAGCTTGGAAGGCGGACATCAGGGTATTGGTCGGACCTACCAACGGATCCGGGAATGTTTTCACTGGAGGGGACTATTCAAGAGCGTACAACGGTATGTCGGGGAATGTGTGGATTGTGAGACAAGCAAGGGCAGGCCCACAATCGAAGGGGGGTCACCTGGGAATGTCCAAGCGACTTACCCTTTCCAAATCAAATCCATGGATCATATCCCCTCGTTGCCCAAGTCGTTCAACGGAAACACAGAATTGTTGATTTGGGTGGACCTGCTTACCGGATACGTCATAGCCAAAGCTAGTGCGTCTAGAACTGCGCAGACCATTGCTGAATCGTTCGAGGAGTGCGTTTTCCGAAGATTTGGAGCTAGCGAGATGATTAGACATGATCGGGAGCCAGGCTTTATGTCTGATTTCTTTCGAGCATTCAACCGGATCCTGGGGCAGCGACAGCGAGCAACCATGGCGTATCGTCCCCAAGCTAACGGGTCGGCCGAGCGCATGGTACAGACGATCACGAGAGCACTCAAGATGTACGTCCAGGATTGGGATCAGAGGGATTGGGATGAGTACGCAGAACGGCTCCCCTTCGCGATGAACACCGCCCAAGACAGGATCCGGGGTGATACCCCATTTTACTTGGTACATGGGTGGGATCCCAAATCCACCCTGGAAGCGGCCATCCCAGTATGCAGCACCAAGAAGAGAAACCGAGATCCGAGGCGATGGCGATACCAAGTCCAAAAATACTACCGGCAAGCTAGATCCCAGGTGAACGAACGACTGCGGAGTGCGATACAGGATCGAGCGGATCGACACAACGAAGACGCCCGTCCACATCAAATCCAAGTGGGATCGCAAGTGTGGCTTTATTTGGATCGAGTGAAAGAAGGGTACGCCCGCAAATTGGCCCATCTATGGCATCCGTTGGAATACCTAATATTTTTACGCACGTTAGTAATTATAAAAATTTCTTTACAGTTTGCAACATGGCGAGGCTCACGTGCAAGGCCAATATTGGCCTGCTTCTGCTGAATCCGCAGCAATCTTCAATGAGCTCACCGGCGCGCTGCGCCTGTTGCAGGAAGCTGCAGTGTGGCTACGCGCTCCGCACAATCAGCGGACGGGACACCGTGCAGCGCTGTACTGCCTGCGAGAGCGGCCCGAAAGCGGTTAAGTTCTGGAAGGAAAAGCCCGTGCCACCTGATTCGGCCGAAGTGCGCCGCCAGGAAAGCCTGTCGAACGTCAAGAAGGCGATGGGTCCTGACTGGTACCCCAAGAAGAAGAAGAAGAAGCGCAGCCGCCCTTGCAAGCTGACCGCCCGAAACGCCAAGTACATCGAGCAGAAAGAAGCAGCAGAAGAAAAAATAATTGGTAAATATA
>NW_003302686.1:3761-6445 GCF_000142945.1 Phytophthora infestans T30-4 | reverse complement strand
CCCGCCTTACCGACGGGTACACAAGGTGAGGAAAGTTCAGTAGAACACGGATCATCGGGGGACCCCCTCCGTTAGTCGGTGTCTGGGCGCAGTTGGTAAGTTGGATCTGGCAATCTCGCAGATTTTGCTGATCCCGCTACACCACAAAACGGTCGGGTGTCGGTCGTAGCGGGGGTCACATTTTTCACTTATATATATCTATTCTCTGAGGACAATGTGTAAATCGTAGTGCTGGCTTCCTTTTGGAAAATAACTCAGGGCCGTTCTTAGCGGGATTGCAATCCGATAATAAGACCTGTGAATGATCAAACTTGCTTTATTTATTTCCGATTCCCCCTCCTACGCGGAAGAGAGAAGACTCAAATCTCGACCTCGGTGGGGTCGTCGGATCGCACGGATATCTGAAAACGACGTCAGTGCACGATGCTCGTGGTAGGGCGCAAACGGGGGTGCACAAATGTATTTGCATTCTATTTGCAATATTCAATGCCTGTCACTATAATTTTACGTACGTAATGCTACGCACAGAGCTGCTAATGCAGCATTAAATTCTTTAATTTTAATTTACGGTAAGTTAAGTCTACTGTAATGCTCGGTCGCACTCGATGGGCGGGCCGCGATCCGGTTAAGAGCGAACGGATCGCAATCCCTAAGTGCTGTTCACGATCCCACCGGATCGCGAATCCGTTAAGAGCGACCCTTATTAGATGATCCTATATCCGGCTCCTAAAGTTGGTGAATCATTTCATCTCTCCAGTACAATGTAGTTTTCACCACACGGGGAAAAGCACGCTTCCTTTTTATCGTTACCGTTTACCGATAGTTTTATTCCTGTCGACGGGTATTCCAAGAGTAGGGGCTCGTAAATACTTCTACCCAAATGCAGAAACTCGCACCATCAACGAGGAAACGTCGGCGACATGAAGTGACTAGCGCCAGCAGCATCTCGACGCATGGCCAACAGCATTGCTACGGCCAGTATGGCCAGGATCAGCAGTATCGTGCTACTCTATACGACCAGCGGCTTCTTCTCAAGGATCTCGCTGGTCTGAACGACCAATAGTACCGCAACGCCAGTGTTGGTTAACTTCAGCACAGGTCGCCCTGAGAACACACTGCGCGAGATGCATGTGGATAAGTCACAGGGAGCCTATGTGGATGTTACGTGCAATTTTTTTAGAATAAAGATGGGCAATTTACGAATCGATACAGACTGTAAAATTATCGATCGAAGTTCAATCAGTTTTATTAGAGTTACCACGGCTGGCCAAGTCACGCAGCACCTTGCACAGAACAAGTGCTTAAGGGAATTAACTACCCGAGTGAGCGTTAGTTCACGTGCTCCCGGCCTCAAAGGGAGCGGTTTACTACTTAGAGGAGTAGATGTAAGACTGATGTATTTATAAGTAAGGTTAGCTTGGGCTCCATACAAACTAGAGGCTACCTATAGTGGAGCTAAGTAGTCATGCCCTGATTGGCTCCGAGAGCACCTGGTGCCGTTACCAGGTGTCCACAAGAGTGACGGGTCACTCGTTATGTAGCATGGGGCACACTTTATTGTACCCCGTTACATCCTCCCCCACTTAACTGAGAATCCCCTGATCTCCAATCACAGCTAATCTCCAATCACAAGTGAGAGAACTAAAACACCAAAAGATGACTTCTCACACTGAGTAGCCACGAGACTGGCGCGGCTCTCAGTCACACCCACAGTGACTTGTGCTGCCAAAGCTCACTGGGATTTGCATCCCTATGCTCACAACTGTGTTGGCCGCAAAGCCTACACTCAGAGCTGCCTTAGAGCGTTGTCCAAATAGAAAAGTGATGACTTTTTCACAACGACTTTATGCGTTTCCAAGACCGTCGAAAAAAAGTTGGTAGCCATTCTGACAACTTTTAAGTCGGCAAATAAAAGTAGGACAGCGACCAACTTTTCAGGGCTTGCAGCGACTTTTTGGGGGGGACGGCAGAGCTGAAGCACTACTCAGCATGGAGAGCGGCGACGGCGACGGCGACGCGAGGGGTTCCTGCGTCGGTAGCGACGCCATGGACGTCGACAGCGGCTTGCTGGGTGTGGTGGGGGTTGCGGAGGACGTTGCCGAGGCAACCATCGATGCCGATGTAGCTTCTCAAGACGAAGACGCGTCCGATCAGCGCCATCCGTTGCCCCAGACACAAGCTACAGTCACGGAAGTGCAGCAGTACGCTGCAGCTGATGCAGACGTTGAAGCCATGGAGATATTCGTGATCATCTTGCTTTTCATCATGCTGGGAGCTGTACTCGGTTCGATGGACTGGAGATCTCTTTGCGCGCCCCCCCCCCGGAGAGAAAATCACGGTTCGCTCAGATTTTTACCCAAAGTTGAAGGCTCAACGATCACCAAAAGCATATCGCAAAACTCTGCGTTGTTCACCAGTGTCGCTCGACGCTCTTTGTGCATTTTTGGAGCCGCTGTACTACAAGAAGTATGGCCTTCCCGGAAAAAACGCGCAGTAAGCTTTTGACGTTGGGCTTGCCGTGCTACTGACATACTATTGTAACGGATGCAACAATGCCGAGCACGCGTCGACGGGATTGACTCCATTTTTCGTCAACAACGCGCGTCATCCACGTGTCCCCGCACAACTTGCTGTGGGCCAACAACACGGCGACTGATGGCTTCACTCTGGAGGGGGAGGAATGA
>NW_003302686.1:0-2743 GCF_000142945.1 Phytophthora infestans T30-4 | reverse complement strand
TGGACTCTGTTACACACGCTCGGAGCACCGAATGTCGGGCTCCTTAAGCAGCTTCGCCGCTTGCGGAACTTGTAACCCGCAATGTGTACCTGTGTTACCCACCTGGTGAATGCCCTTCGGCACCACCACTGTCGAAGCGCATACAGCGCGACGACCTTCGGTTTTGGGATCAGCTGGTGTGTCAGACCCGCACACACACCGGACAGAGTTGATGTCCACCGACCGAGTCAGATGATTCCGGGCCCTGGACTCCGAGTCGCTTGAAGCGACGTCGGCCTGAACAGGGTTCAGACCCGACTTGCGGCGGTTAACGTGATGTGGTACACGTCGTGATGTCTCGTTGACGACATCAGAGGCACTCTAGACCTCGTGTGGCACTTTGTTACCCACACAGGAAGCATGGACAATGCCTTTCTCTTCAGTTATAGTCTGGGCGACTGCGTGTGGTACTGTGTTACCCACACAGGAAGCATGATGAGTGCCTTCCTCTTCCTTTATAGTTTGGACGACTGCGTGTGGTGCTATCCACACAGGAAGCGCATTCAGCGCCTTCCTCTTCAGTTAAGGTCTGGGCGACCGTGTGGTCCTAAGTTACCCACCTGGTTAGCGCTTAAAGTCATAACCATTGTCGAAGCCCGTACGGCGCGATGACCTTCGGCGTTGGACGCCGCTGGTGTAGCAGGTCCACACGCCGGGTAAAGACTCATGCCCGTGGCATTGCCGCAGCGGAGCATGGTCTTGCTGTACGCAGAGCTGTCGGCGCGTTGACAGCACCGTGCCATTTCTGCGTCCTGGTGGTCTGTATCAGACGCCCCAGTCATGACGGAGGTGGGAACATGATTCACCAATGCTCCGCCATAGACCTGGACTGATAGGCCCTTCTCAGCCTTGCCACTCTAAAGTCCGGGCTGTGCCTTATGTTCGGCACAGCCATGATGTTCATGGCGAGAACTGCGAGCGACACCGCGGTGCGCGAGCTCATCGAACCCAAACGTTCAGGTCCGTTGAGGACCATTGGTACTTATTTCACCGTACCAAAGGCTAGTTCACCAAGGACCAGCTCATCGAACGTTCAGTGAGTACCGTTCCCTCGTACACCGAGTGTACTACCACTGCCATTCACCGGTTTGAGAGAGCCACTTCTCTCTGGGCTAAGTCCCGTGGTGTGCACAACCTGCACACCCATCCCGAGGACTTAGCGCTCTTCAGTAAGGCTTTCCGCCTCTACTGGCTGCCGGGGAGTCTTCGTCCTCCTGGACGTGGCCTGCGCCACCGGACCTGGGGTACACGGGCTGTCTTCTTCCCGAGGGCTGGCGAGGGACACACACGCTGGTAGTGTCCATGTCCGCTGCATTCGTAGCAGCGGACCAAGCTCTCGGCTGAGCTTCAGTCTATGGGCTCGCTGTACGCGTCGGTCAACGGGCTGCGTGACAGCAGGAGCAACAGCGTCATTGCTGCGATGCTCCGCCTCCCGAGGAATTCCATTCTCATCGTGGCGATGTTCCTCTTCCCGAGGAGTACCAGCCTGCTTGTGACTCTACTCTTTTGGAGGGCGATTCGAATCGCCTCCTCCATAGTTGTCGCTTGCACCCGGAATAGTTGGGTGCGAGCAGAACCGACCTTCAGGCCGTCCATGAAGACTGTTGTCTTGACGTCTTCAGGCAGAGGATTCCCTGCCAGAGATGCCACAAACGCGCGCATCTCTTGCACGTACTCCTGCAGCTCACGTTTACCTGGCTTACACGCGAAAAAGCGTGAGAGCTGGCGGAACTCGTTGCTCGCCGGTAGGAACGCGACTCAAAGCTGCTCACACAGCTGAGCCCAGGATGTGAAGCATCCAGGAGATGTCGTCTCCCTGATGTATGCCCAGTGCTTAGCACGTCCATGAAGGCTGGACAGGGCAAACGCCACCGAACTGACTCGTCCGAGATGAGAGCCGCCTTCATGGCGATCTCCACCTCACGGACACAGAAGTGAAGGATCTCTCCTTCCTTCCCCTCAAACGCGGGGACCTTCAGCCATACCGGCTTAGGCCTGGTTGCCTGGGGAGCGGCCATCGAGGCCTCCAAGCTCCCGCGGACGTAAGCGATGAGGCCGCGCTCGTAGGTCTTAAACGTGGTAACGCATTCTTGTTGCTCGACAGGCGTCGCCGCCGCTAAGCTACGAAAGACATATTGTCCAAAGATGCCTCCCATCTTCCGAACAGACTCGTACTGTGAGTCGCTCAAGCGAGCAAACTCGCTTCGGTCCATCATGGCTCAAACGTTGAGCGCACAGAGGATGTAGGTAGTTCAATCTACCCGCGATGGTGTTGGATTGACTACGAGGGCTACCAAGTGTGACAGAGTCACACAGCACCTTGCACAGAGGAAGTGCTTAAGGGTAATAGCTACCCGAGTGAACGTTAGTCCACGTGCTCCCGGCCTCAAAGGGAACGGTTTACTACTTAGAGGAGTAGATGTAAGACTGATGTATTTATAAGTAAGGTTAGCTTGGGCTCCATACAAACTAGAGATTACCTATAGTGGAGCTAAGTAGTCATGCCCTGATTGGCTCCGAGAGCACCTGGTACCGTGTACCAGGTGTCCACAAGAGTGACGGGTCACTCTTTATGTAACATGGGGCAAGTACCCCGTTACACCATGCTTGGTCTGGTTGAGTTTGCTAAATATTCACCGAGTCGGTAGTCCAGATTTTTCGCAAGCTCTGGCTACTAAATCGAGCAAATGCTGATTGAGATGCA
>NW_003302685.1:0-2602 GCF_000142945.1 Phytophthora infestans T30-4 | reverse complement strand
GCTCAAACAGCCCAGCTTTCAAACGGAATTATACAAATCTCTTAAGATCGACTCACCCGTGTCCAATTACTGATCACACGGAACCTTTCTCCACTTCAGTCTTCAAAGTTCGCATTTGAATATTTGCTACTACCACCAAGATCTGCACTAAAGGCCGTTTCACTCAGGCTCACGCCACGAGCTTCTTCACGACCTTCACGCCCTCCTACTCATTAACGCGTACATTATAAATGCTATCGCGCTAACGGCAAAGTATAAGTAGCCCGCTTTAGCGCCATCCATTTTCAGGGCTAGTTCATTCGGCAGGTGAGTTGTTACACACTCCTTAGCGGATTCCGACTTCCATGGCCACCGTCCTGCTGTCTAAATGAACCAACACCTTTTATGGTATCTAGGTGAGCGAGCATTTTGGCACTTTAACTTTGCGTTCGGTTCATCCCGCATCGCCAGACGAGCTTACCCCGTATGGCCCACTAGCAACTTGATATTCACATCCACAAGTTCAATTAAGAAACCTGCAGGTCTTACAGATTTAAAGTTTGAGAATAGGTCGAGGAAGTTTCTTCCCCGAATCCTCTAATCATTCGCTTTACCTCATAAAACTATCGTAAATAAGTTGCTGCTATCCTGAGGGAAATTTCGGAGGGAACCAGCTACTAGATGGTTCGATTAGTCTTTCGCCCCTATACCCAAGTTTGACGATCGATTTGCACGTCAGAATCGCTACGAGCTTCCACCAGAGTTTCCCCTGGCTTCACCCTACTCAGGCATAGTTCACCATCTTTCGGGTACCAACATATGTGCTCAAACTCAAATCTTTCACCACGAAGGTTCATGATCGGTCGATAGTGCCACACCGCAGACCGAAGCCCGCAGCATTTCCTACCTCAGACAACTTACGCTGCCCTTCACTTTCATTTCGCGCTGGGGTTTCCACACCCTAACACTTGCACACATGTTAGACTCCTTGGTCCGTGTTTCAAGACGGGTCAAATCGCTCCATTTCGTCAACGTCCCGAACGGCAACAAGTTAAAACCCACATCAATCCACACACAACCACACACGCATAGCAAGCTATCCGCACACGGCGCACACAGAGACACAGGCCCACTCAAAAACACGTTGTAGGCACCTCAGTCCCAACCGCGACTACTCGTCCACCAAGATATAACAGACAAACGCAAGCGTAAGCCCTACCTCCTCGGCGGCCATTTCCCGCAGCATACGAACTGACCTTGACGTCCCACCGCAGCACAGGGCACCAGCAAGCACACACAGCACACACGCCGAGCGCAGCCAAAAAAGCCGCTGCCACAGCACACGCACGCACACACTCGCCAATGAAATATACCACGGATTATAGACACTGGAAACGATTCGGTTCCCTTTCAGCAGTTTCAGGTACTCTTTAACTCTCTTTTCAAAGTTCTTTTCATCTTTCCCTCACGGTACTTGTTCGCTATCGGTCTCGCACCAATATTTAGCTTTAGATGGAATTTACCACCTACTTTGCGCTGCATTCCCAAACAACGCGACTCAAAGAAAACGGATCGTACGCACGAGCAACTCAGGGATGAACGGGAGTATCACCCTCCATGCTGTCCTCTTCCAAGGAACTTGCCCCAAGCGCCCACACTGATCACGCCTCTATAGACTACAATTCGCCGCGCAAAACTTGCACGGAGATTTTAAGCTTGAGCTCTTCCCGCTTCACTCGCCGTTACTAGGGGAATCCTTGTTAGTTTCTTTTCCTCCGCTTATTAATATGCTTAAGTTCAGCGGGTAATCTTGCCTGATATCAGGTCCAATTGAGATGCATACCGAAGTACACAACATTTCCCAAATGGATCGACCCTCGGCAGCCGAAGCCGCCACTCTACTTCGCAACAGCAAAGCCGATTCAAATGCCAAGCTAAAGAGCCATGGTTCACCAGTCCATCACGCCACAGCAGGAAAATCACCCAATAAGCGCATTGTTCAGCCGAAGCCAACCATACCACGAATCGAGCATTTCTTCATTAACGCCGCAGCAGACAAACCGGTCGCCAACTCGCTACAATAGCAGCGTCCACAACCAGTAATGCCACCACTTTTGGAGCAAAGAGAAGTACAGTTTAGTACATTAAAAAGGACTCGCAGTCGGTCCGAAAACCAACCGCAAGACACTTCACATCTGGCATCTCCTCCACCGACTACACGGAAGGAAGAAAGCCAAGTTCTTAAGCTGCTTTCCTATATAATGACGCATTTTAATTGAATTGAATTGAATTACTCAGTCCAAAAGTGTGCTTATGCGAATACGATCAATCTTGTCATCCTTGATATGGAACGTCATTACATCCACATAGTTGGCCGGCGTATACCGGTATTCATCCTGCGCGCTGGTCGCTCCATTTCCCGTCAGGTTCCCTTCGGGATACGCTTTCTTGAGCTCTTCAAGACTGTCGCCGACTTTGATATTGCGGATTGTGGCATATTCAGGGTCAGTAATTTCAATCGTAGTGATATAGAAATCGGTTCCTTCTCCCGTATTGAAGGTTTCGATTTCGAGCCCTGGAAAGGTGTATAAATTTTTTGTGCGGCCAAGCAGCTGATCCAGAA
>NW_003302684.1:3719-6684 GCF_000142945.1 Phytophthora infestans T30-4 | reverse complement strand
GGAGAACAAGAAGATTCCAGTAATAGATCCGGGGAATTCTGAATATCACACCCTTGGGAAGATGGGTCAAAGGGACGACGAGGACCGTGCTGCCGATCCTGGTAAGGGATTTACTATTATGAAAGTCATGTATGGGTAGACATCCCAGGCATGTATAGGCTTGAAATATCATTACAGACTTCAATTTGCACAGTGACACGCAAGTGCCTTCCGGCCCTCAAGAACTCGGAACTACATTGGCCGTACGAGCTCCGAGAAGGTTGGGAATTGCGAATCTAGTGTTGGTAGTGATAACTGGATAATACATTGGCCAGATCCTACAACCTAGTGAGCTTTTCCTTTACTTTGTGCAGATCCGACAGGTTAACCGAATTTACTACTTGGTCGGTTACACCCTAGGGGCTCTCAACTCTCAAGATCCCGTCACAGGAGGCGGCAAGTACGACTTAAAGGACAACACAAAGGCAAGGGAACACACCCGCAAGGCAACCCCACGGCCAGATCCACGATCTAGGCCCCGGATCCATAAGCTCGAATATTCGCTTAGGATACGGAACCATCCACGGACGCAGAGTGAAGATTTTCCACTGCTGCTCCACCCCATCCCCACGTCTCGCCAAGACACTCAAGCTTCACCACTTGAACTCTTCGGAAGTTACCGAGAGAGCAGATCCCGCCCTACCGACGGGTACACAAGGTGAGGAAAGTTCAGCAGAACACGGATCATCGGGGGACCCCCTCCGTTAGTCGGTGTCTGGGCGCAGTTGGTAAGTTGGATCTGGCAATCTCGCAGATTTTGCTGATCCCGCTACACCACACAAGTGTCTTCCTGCCCTCATGAACCCGGAACTACATTGGCCGTGCGAGCTAGGAGAAGGGTTGGGAATTGCGAATCTAGTGTTGGTAGTGATAACTGGATAATACATTGGCCAGCTCCTACAACCTAGTAAGCTTTCCCATACACGTGCAGATCCGACGGGGTAACCGAATTTACTACTTGGTCGGTCAGACCCCAGAGGCTCTCAACTCTCAAGATCCCGTCACAGGAGGCGGCAAGTACGACGCAAAGGTAACGCAAAGGCAAGGAAATACACCCGCAAGGCAACCCTACGGCCAGATCCACGATCTAGGCCCCGGATCCATAAGCTCGAATATTCGCTTAGGATTCGGAACCATCCCCGGGCGCAGAGTGACGATTTTCCACTGCTGCTCCACCCCATCCCCACGTCTCGCCAAGACACACAAGCTTCACCACTTGAACGCTTCGGAAGTTACCGAGAGAGCAAGATCCCGCCCTACCGACGGGTACACAAGGTGAGGAAAGTTCAGCAGAACACGGATCATCGGGGGACCCCCTCCGTTAGTCGGTGTCTGGGCGCAGTTGGTAAGTTGGATCTGGCAATCTCGCAGATTTTGCTGATGCCGCTACACCACCATGGTGCGCGTGCCCGGATCTTTTGGTGACTCGGGATTTCACCGTGAGTCCCAAGAAGATGCTCAAGTGAAGATTGAGCCAGGGGAAGAGGCGTCGTCGGAGGTCGGATCGACGATGACGCTGCTGAATGAAACAAGATCCGCGGATCGATGGAGTTTTGGGAGGAACTCTGTCGACGGAAGAAAGGTGGATCCGGATCTAGAAGAGAAACCTCTCTATCCTCCCCAGGTCCCCTCGGGGACCCCTGCGGATCTTGACGCAAGTCAAGATCCGCTAACAAAACAAGGGAAAGTGAAGGCGAAAATGTATGCATTTGCAGATTCACCGGTTAAGCCAACACCGTACCTAAACCCAAGCCCGCTAGTCGAAAAAACGAGAAAGAAGACGAAAACGAGTAAGACTACGCGGAAGAAGATGCAAGCTCCAGAGTCGGAAGAAGACCAAGCGGGATCCAGGTCAAGCTGGTCCGACAAGGATCTCGAGTTGTGGCTCAAGGTAATCGCCGCACAGATCGTGACTCCCCAGTGGACCAGACGGCCACAGGCTCTTCCGACACTTCCTCGGGCACCCTGCAGCGACACTTCGAAGCTGCGATGAGTCGGTTTCTGGTCGAGCAGGGTATGAGGGCACCCAAGCCGCAAACGCAAGTGCTCCATGACCATGGAGCACGAGACGTGGTAATGGAGTCAGTGGAGGAAGACAACTCCCATGATGAGTTCGACCCAGATGCTCTGGATGGCCCATCCCCTTCGTCGGCGGTGGTAGCAACAGCCGCAGCCGGGGCAGGTGGATCGTCCATGATCCAGAGGGTACGGATCTCAGCCATATCAGATCTGAAGGAGTTCACGGGCAAGGATCAAGATGAGGACCGAGCAAGAACATGGATCAGCCAAGTCACGTCGGCTCTCATGAGAGATCAAGCGTCGGATGCCGAGAAGTGTTTGACCTTTGCGGATCTGCTAGAGGGGCCAGCCAGGAACTGGTATCGGCAGTTGGGCAGATCCACCAGGAACAAGTGACCAGATTTGCTGCGAAGCTTCCAGACCCAGTACTGTGGATTAGGAGTGTCGGTGGCACGACAATACTACCATGCTCGCCGCAGATCGGATGAATCCCCGCTAGAATACCTACATCGACTAAATATGGCCGGTCTATGGGCCAAGTTGAAGATCAAGGATGGGGGATCCAAGGTACTGCGGGAACATGTGGATCATTTCATCGAGACGTTGGGAGACGTGGATCTGGCCGACAGGCTGACCCTGTTGCGACTTCCCGATGCAGACGAGCTTGAGGAAGTGCTGCGGGCTGTGGATCGCGCGAAACACCGCCAGAAGAAGGCGGCGGTCGGATCCGGCAAGTATCGCCAAAAGGCTCCGACGCCTACGGCCCCATCTCGACGTGTCCACCAAGTCACGGCACCCGACTCAGGAACTGTATCGGGATCCGAGGGTTTGGACTCCGACCCTGAAGATTACCGTCGAGTCTGTCTCACTGCGGCCAACGATCGAACGGCGAAGACCGGAGACAATC
>NW_003302684.1:0-2461 GCF_000142945.1 Phytophthora infestans T30-4 | reverse complement strand
TTGAAGTGGGTGGAACATGAGAAATTGTGGGTCACTCGGGGCGAGAAATGGGTGCCTACAGTAATCCAAGGACCAGGTCGATCACAATACCTCCAGGTCACGAACGTCAGCGACAAGAGACTATTACTGGACCATTATGAGGAGATCGGGCGATGGCTAGCGAAGGGACGGTATCCCTAGGCGACCTGGATATGTGTCAGTGGGATCCCGTCGTTACAGAGAATGGCAGAATCTGGCGTCCGAGGCGACTACCGAAATCGAATCTCTCGGAGACGTGGAGCTTCCGGTGGAACCAACTGGCCCCTTGGTGGATCGTCCTTCATATCCAACTCCACGAAAGATCCTGCAGAGGGATCGTCGGATTGAGGTCCAAGCGATGGAGGTTGGATCCAAGACCGGGGATGATCCCCAGAGTCGGCCCCTAGATAACGCAGGGTCGGTGGATGAAGGATCGCAGAAGGCTGAAGCCGGACCGTCAGATCCCGCTGACCCCAGAGTGTATCTTAACTTTGCATGGGGCAGAGTGCCTGGACTCTTATCGAGAGTGATAACACTAGTCAAACCAGAACCGTCGGGTTTAAACTCGCTAGAGGATCGACTAGATCCAACTGGTGGCTTCCCCGATACCAGGGTACCTGATCCCACGAAAACAGGAGGGCTGACAGGTGAAAGAGGGTCGCGGTGCTTGGATCCAATGATGGATCCGACGAAGACGGAAGATGAACAAGTCTGTTACAATGAAGGCGGGGATCTACACGCCGAGGATCTTGGAGAAGGCCTGGCGGTGATCCTGGAGGTACCACTGACCACAGAGGAGGTCACGATTGACGATATCCAAGTGGATCCAGGGGCGAACGAGCCGGCGGAAGTGGATCGGTTACGTCAGAAGATCTGGAAAAGCCGACATCTGCTGATTGGTAAAGGTAATGCGTTACCGCCCGCTGCCCGCGGAGTCAAATGTGACATCGATGTCGGCGACGCGAAACCGATCGCTCAGAGGGTGCGGAAGGTGGCGCCTCAGTTCCGAGAAAAAGTATCGGATCTGATTAAGGGTCTGCTGCAAGCCAAGATCATCAGTTTCTCAACGTCCCCGTGGGCATCCCCAGTGGTAATCATCATCAAGAAGAACGGGGTGGATATACGTCTGTGCATTGATTACCGGCAGGTTAACGGTCTGACTCGATTGATGGTGTATCCGATGCCCCTAATCAGCGAGCTGTTGGAAGATCTGGATAAAGTACTCTGGTACTGTTCTCTAGACATGGCCAGTGGTTTCTGGGTGGTTACTATGACGGATCGAGCTCGCGCAATATCCGCATTCATCACACCGTTTGGCCTGTTCGAGTGAACCGGATGCCGTTCGGATTGAAGAACGCACCCCAGATCTACCAACGCCTGATCGATAACGCCCTCTATGGATTCACCCGAATACCGGAGTCCGAAACAGGTGGGTCTGGGGAAGGCCATACGGAAGTGGATCCATTCGAAGCGGGGGAGCCAGGGGATCCTGGGACCCCATCTGTGTTAGGACGCAGATCTTACATCGACGACATTCTGATCCCGGCGGAATCGTGGGATCAGTTGTGCGAGAGAGTGACGTCCTTACTGGAGGCGTGTACTAAGTGGAATCTCTCTATTAGTGTGGTAAAGAGCTATTGGGGGATGCGCAAGGTGGAGTACTTAGGCCATCGAGTTTCCAAGGAGGGATTGGAGGCGAATCCTAAGGACCTGTCTTCATTAGCCGATTTGTCCTTCCCACAGTCGTTACGGGCGATGCAATCTTTCTTGGGCAGTTTGAACTACTACAGTCGATTCGTCGAGGATTACGCCCTGTTTGCCGCGGTATTGTACGAATTGAGAGAGGTAGATTTTGCCGCGATGACCACTCCAGTTGTCCAGATGAAAATCCAACAAGCTCTGGCCCAGGAGATGCCGGATCCACGAAGGGATTCAAGTGGTAGGACGCCAGAAGAGGACCTGAAACAGGAGCTGGATCCACCCCGGGACCAACAGAGAGAGGATCCAGGCTGGATAGAGACGACGGATCAGAACATGGAACAGGCAGAATCTCGGTGGATCAGAGCTCAACACGCATTCGTGGAACTGAGGAACAGAATCGCGACCACGCCTATCCTCCGTCACTTCAATCCGGAACGTCAACCTACGGTAATAGTTTATGCCAGCGACTGGGCAGCGTCAGCAGCTCTGGTTCAAGAACATGAGGGGATCTGCTATCCAGTCACCTTCGTCAGCCGGACACTGAAGCCGAATGAACTGAACTACGGAGCGGTGGAGAAAGAGATACTCGCGCTCCTGCGCGTGTTGGATCTGAATTACAACCTGCTAGTGGGAAGACCCATCCGGATCCTGACTCGACACTCCACGCTAGCCTGGCTGTTCAAGTCGGCCGGGTTACAAGGACGTTTGGGACAGTGGGCAGCTTTACTCTCGCCTTGGACGC
>NW_003302683.1:4530-7264 GCF_000142945.1 Phytophthora infestans T30-4 | reverse complement strand
TCTGGCGTCCTGGGTGTTGGCTCACGGTTCCCGCGAAACTGGATGCGCCAAGGCTCGGCTTCGTCGATCTCTCGCAAGGCTTCCAATAGGCTCGTGGGTTCTGGGCGATGGAGGTTGGGATCCTCCAAGTTGGCTTGACGGGATACGGATCCCGGAAACCAAGCTACCTTATCCCCGCGTCGGGGTAGATGCAAGAAGGATGGATCCAGCAAAATATCCACGTCACACCAACCGTCCTGGATTGCTAACACGAGGATCACAAGGACTCTCTTCCAAGCTCGGCCCGCATGGCTACGCCGGTTACCACGCTGCTTGTTGAAGTTGGACAACCAGGTCGAACCCTGCAATTGATTCCGAGAGATGGGGAACCGGTGAGTGCCCTCCCATATAGCAACCCGGTGCTTGGAGGCGAAATCCCGGAACGCCCGAACGAATACCCCGAGTCGCCCACGCACATCACCCCTGAAGCTAACCGGATCCACCGGTGTGGTGACCAGCGTATCCCACGGGGCAGCACTTGTCAGTTCCTCCACGAGGGGTCTGGTGATGAGCGAATCCACGTACCCGGCCCTCGGGATGGCGTCCGCTGTCCGAGGGAATATCCACTCAGCCCGAAAAGGCAACTCCGGAAACAGAACCGTGATCTTCATGGAGATGATCGCAACTCGGTTCAATTTCTTGGCTGACCAAGGCTCGATGTCTCTGGCAGCGAAGGCCACAGGAGCACGTCTACCAGGAATGAAAGCAGCATCCGGACCGAACGGAGCCACGGGGAGCATCCCTGGCAGTGACGAGTTAGGGGGGGCGGGGATCAAGACAGATCCAGGGGATCCGCCACCGTGAGGCGATCCCGGGGATCCGCCACCATGAGGCGATCCTGGGGAACCGCCACCATGGGGCGATCCTGGAGATCCACCACCATGAGGCGACCCCCCTCCACCAGATCCGGGAGATCCGCCACCAGGCGCCCCCCCTCCGCCAGATCCAAGGAGTCCGACACCACGAGGCGACCCCCTCCCACCATCACTGCCCGATCCACCGTCACTGTCGACGTGGATCGCAGATCCCGCAGTGGCGCCTCCGGATCCGGCTGTGCCAGCGACTTGTAGAGGCGGCGTTGAGAGAGATCTCCGCCGGGCTTCGGATCGGGATTGGGATAGAGCCCGCCGCGTGTCTTCCTCCAAGGCCTCCTCAGCGGTTCGAGCCTCCTCTGAATCCTCTGGACTCTCGTCGTCATCGTCGTCGTCGTCATCGTCCTCATCGCTTAGAGTGAAGGGATACGGGCCGGCAGACGGCGTACGCTTTGACGACGATCGGTTAGGAGGCCCTGAGCCGTCGGACCAGTCAGATTCCTCATCCTCATCGTCCTCCGAACTACCCAGTCCACACCCAAGGGGAATGACGCGTATTGAGGGTTGCTGGTCTTGGTACTGTGTACCAGTTGTACCCATTAACCGGTCAACCTGAACCGGTCCAATACGATCCCGCTGTGATTATGGTACGTTGTTTATGCCACCCATGATTGGACGAGTAGAATGATTGGACGAGTACAGAATGATTGGATGAGTAGAATGATTGGATGACCTAGGTAGTGAGGACAGTGTAAGCCCCGATAAATCAATCACTTTCGAATCTTCCTTCTTCCGCTCAGTGCCTTCACTCCGGTCTCCGCACCAAGTGCAGAAGTCACTCCGTTCAGTCCCAAGCTTCGTTCCAACACCTCTACACCGTTTACAGGTTATGAGCCCAAGCACCATGTCCTCTGCCCATGACGCCTCGACCAAGGTCACCATCGACAAGTTCAACGGTGACAGCTACGCGACGTGGAACCGCTACATGCGTGGCGTGTTTCTAACCAAGTCGGTATGGCACGTAGTGAACCGGGAAACGACGCCGAGCTTCACGGACATCCGGACCAAGGACGACTACGTCAAGGCGAGCAACATTGCGTTCGGACTGATGTTGCTCCACATGAACGCGGACTACCATCACGTGGTTGATGACTGCGAGGAAGCGTGGGGCGCGTGGACGCGCTTGAAGACGCTGTATGGTGGGTCGCAGAAGGCTGGTCGCATCTACCTGAAGCGCCAACTCTTCAGCATGGAGATGTCGGAAGGCGGCAATGTCTTGCATCATTGCAACGAGGTCCTCAACATCAGCGCCAAGCTCAGCAGCATCGGCGCCAAGATGGAGGACGAGGACGTGGCGATCTGCTTACTGCGAAGTCTCCCCAAGAGCTACGAAAACGTCGTGCTCAATCTGGAGATGAGCAACGCAGAGCTGCGGTCGCAAGACGTTGTGAAGGTGCTCACAAACGAGCACATCAAGCGACAAGGTGAGAAGACGGCGACGGTGAAGACTGAAAACGCGGCCAAGGCGTTCAACACCGACCGAGAGTCTCGCCAATGCACGTACTGCGGGAAATTGGGGCACATGATTTAACAAGTGCTGGAACGAGGCATAAGAATGAGGGTCCGAAGGTGCTCAAAGCCGCGGCTATCGCCGCGGGGGACGGGAGGTCTTAAAAACATCTCGGGGCTAAAATGAAGGGCCAACTATCACTTACAATTACCCATCTAGGGACCGTTCCCCGGTTATCCTCTGGAAATGGTGGAGGATTCTGCCGAAGAAACATCTAGTTTCTGGGAGAGGAGGCGGTGGGACGGAGGAGGGACTAACGATAACGACTTGGAACAAAGAAGTACAAATGTTCCCCCGATCTTAATCTGTGGGC